>NW_013666604.1:359935-363564 GCF_000517525.1 Limulus polyphemus | reverse complement strand
AGAAAGAATAAGTTAACTGTAAAAAAAAGTAAAAAAAAAACTTAACAAAATAAAAAGAATTTGCTCCCTCACACTCCTTTCGAAAACCGAAGTGATTACATTAATCACTCCTAAATTCACAATTTTCGTATTCTTACTTTTAAACTGTCTCATTACACTGACATTATGAATCCTTTACAGTTTCAGTACAGATACCTTACAAAGAAAAATAATTCATGTTCTTGAATCTTCTCTACTTTGCTGTTCTGGTTCACTTTACATAAAGTGTTCGAAATTCGACGAAACATACAGATCAGTCATCTACGTCCTCTACTTAACATGAGTGGTCTTTGAAGGATGAGAAGTGTCCACACCAGAATAAGTCCTTTATTTTGATGGAGGGGGTTGCAATCTCAAAGCCTTCTTCCGCCATTCAAATTTTCTGCAACGGCAGAGGACGATGACAATTTCCTCTGGTGTCGACAGAATTTACTAGAAAAAATATTTATTTTAGACACGTAAAATTGTCATATGATTAACATGATATAATGTAATTTATATAGAAATGGAGTAACACGAGTGGTAACTTCGAATACTCCATACAATATTAGAATAAGATTTACTACAGAATATAACCGATGTATTAACGATAGCAGTGAGTTACCTACTTTTGTCCAAAAGAGAGTAATGAGAGTAAGCTTGTCGCTGTAGCTTCCGGTGTTTTCCAACGTTGGATATTGTCTTCTGTATAACATTTATAGATAGGTCTGTTCGTTTATCTACGGTTGCAGGTGATGTTAAGTATTGTTTTCAAAAGTCCTTGTTTGACCCCTTGTAAGCTATCAAATAGCTTGCATACAGTTTATGAATGAGCCCATGGCCAGAATTTCCCACTAACACGAAAGAACAATATACCATGAATAACAGTTTATTTTTATAAATAAACAGAAAAATGAACGGGAAAAAAACGTGTATAAAACTTAAAACAATAACACTATCACTATCTCACGTGGGAAAAGTTACCGAAACTCATGATAAAGTATTTATTCAAAAGATTAAAAAAACATTAAGAATTTTGAAACATAAATATCTACAAGTCACCGGTAATGGAAACTGGTGTCAGTCTCATAAAATTTTAGAAGCTCTAAATGACGTAACTGATTAGAATGCGAAGTAGCGTTTAAACGTAAAACAAATGTTACAGATAAACTAAATAGAAATAATAATAAATGAACAGAAAATAAAAAACATAACGAAATTAAAGTAGAATTTGCTACCTCGTATTCCTTCCCTGTTCGAAAACCAAAGTGATCACATTAATCACTTCTTATAAATTACCAGTTTTAGTACCCTTACTATTAATGATCTCATTATACTGACACCATGAATCCTAACCAGTTTAAGTACATATACCTTACAAAGAAAATACTTAATGTTCTTCGATGTTCAGCTTCTCTACCTTCTGCTCAGATTCAGGTTAAGGAAAATTAAGTCCAAAGACCATTTAAGCTACAATAATTAACTAGTTAGACCAACAGATATAAAATGATGTGATTATTATTTATATACTCCTTAACAACTTTAACATCTATAAGTCACCCCTATGGAAAGATAAATTGAAATTTAAAATTGATGCGAATAACTAAAATGCAAACGAAAAATTCACACATTAACTAAATGATGATAGGATGAATAATAAACAAACGGTAAACAAATCGAAAACAAAATAGAATTAAACTTACTACCTCACACTCTTGGTGTGAGATAGCATATTCTTTTGTTATTTTGTTATGGATTTCTTTACCGTTCATTTATTATTCATTCTATCGTTTAGTTAACCTCTGGATTTTTATTTGCACTTCAATGCTAACTCACGTTCTAGCTAATCTCATCAATTTTGAATTTACGTGAATTATGATACTGACATCGGTTTCCCCTTATCAGTTACGTACAGATATTAATATTGGTAAAGAGTATGTACAAGATTTGTTATTTAAATGTTACAAATTAACTGGTCTTAGAACTATAACTTCGTTAAGCTGAACTAGAACCGAAATAGACAGTCGAATATATATAAAAATGGTTTCTCCTTGTACTATATCTGTAGTTAAACCGTGTAGGATGTCAGAATAACGTTACAAGTAAGGATTTAATTTTAAAATGAATAATGTAATCACTTCTAAAGGGGTCCTTCCACTTTAGACAAAGAATGTGATAATATTAAATTACTGCTTATAAATTTCCAATTTTCGTATCCTTATTTTTAAGGCCCTCGTTATACTGATATCATGAATCCCTCATAGTTAAGTACAGATACTAGGACAAATTGTTTATGTTCTTAAGTCTAAAGATTGATTTTTAATTTCCTGCTCTGGTTTATCATACAGCGAGTACTTGAGTTTGAAGACCATCTAGGTTGGGCAGATGACACAAACAACTCGTTAAGTCGAAGGATAAAATGTGGACACGTCAAAAGAATTTCATTTCTTTGGAACTGGGGTGGAGGCACTCTTCAAGCTTTCTGTCGCCACTTTTTTCTACAACGACATAGAACGATGAGCATTTTCTGATAGAGAAATAATTATCTTTTCTTCAATTTAGACAAGTAAAATTGTTCTACCATTAAACAGATTTTTTTTAATAAAAAAAGAAAGGGATTACATTAATCACCGTTTATAAATTCCCAATTTTCGTATCCTTACTTTTAAGGACCTCATTATACGGACACCACGAATCCTGACCAGTTTACGCTTTTTCTTTAAGGTATATGTACTTAGTGTTCTCAGATCTTCAGCTTCTCTACCTTCTGCTCCGATTCAGGTTACTGGAAGTTAAGTCCAAAGACCAGCTAAGCTACAATAGACTATTTCGATCAAGAGATTTAAAGTCATTATTTACATACTCTTTAACAACATTAACATCTACAAGTCACCGTTATGGGAAACTGGTGTCAGTCTAATGACTAAAATTGATGTGAATAACTAGAATGAGAATTAGCGTTTACAAGTAAAACTAAATAGTCACAGCTTAACTAAATGAGAGAATGAATAATAAATGAACGGTAAAAAACATCTATAGGTATATAAAAATTAAAAACTTTTTACCTCACACTCCTTCCTCCTTAAAAAAGGGAATTACATTAATTGTTTAAAATTCTAAATTTTAGTATCCTTACTTTTAACGCCCTCATTATATTGACATCGTCAATCATTAACAATTTAAATACAAATACCTTTCAAGGCTAAATCATTCCCTTTTCTTCTATATTCGGCTTTAGCTTCCGGCTCCAGTTCAGTTTAACGGAAGTTCATGGGTTCCAAGACCAGCTAATCTGTGATAATTAACTAAACTACTCACATGAAGAGATCAGAATTCATGTGATAATCATGTGCACACTTTCCCAACGTTAATATCTGTACGTCACCCCTATGGAAAATAGGCTGCAGTCTGATAATTTATATAATTTTAAAAATTGATGTGGTTTACTATAATGTGAATTAGCGTTTAAATGTAAATTAAAAATAGACAGATTAACTAAACGATAGAAAAAATAATTCAATGGTAAACAAAAGCATAACAAAATAAAAACAGAATTTGCTATCTCACACTCCTTTTCGTAAACCGAAGTGATTACATTGATCACTCAAAAG
>NW_013666604.1:355287-359407 GCF_000517525.1 Limulus polyphemus | reverse complement strand
ATATCTGCAAGTTACTAATACAAGAAACTGGTGTCAGTCAACATTTAAAAACTTTAAATGACGTAGTTAAGTAGAATGCGAAGTAGCAGGTTAACTAGCAGGTTAAGGTTAACTAAACAATAGAAAGAATAAACGAATTGAAAACAAAACCATAACTAAATAAAAATAGAATTTGCTACCTCGCATTCCTTCCCCCTTTCGAAAAAAGAAAGGGATTACATTAATCACCGTCTGTAAATTCCCAATTTTCGTATCCTCACTTTTAAGGACCTCATTATACGGACACCATGAATCCTGACCAGTTTAAGTACATATACCTTAGAAAGAAAAAGCGTAGTGTTCTCAAATCTTCAGCTTCTCTACCTTCTGCTCCGATTCAGGTTACTGTAAGTTAAGTACAAAGACCAGCTAAGCTACAATAAACTATTTAGATCAATAGATTTAAAAGCATGTGGTCATTATTTACATACTCTTTAACAACATTAGCATCTACAAGTCACCGTTATGGGAAACTGGTGTCAGTCTAATGACTAAAATTGATGTGAATAACTAGACTGAGAATTAGCGTTTACAAGTAAAACTAAATAGTCACAGCTTAACTAAATGAGAGAATGAATAATAAATGAACGGTAAAAAACATCTATTTTACCTCACACTCCTTCCTCCTTATGAAAAAAAAAAAGGGATTGCATTAATGATTGTTTAAAATTCTAAATTTTAGTGTCCTTACTTTTAACGCCCTCATTATACTGACATCGTCAATCCTTAACAATTTGAATACAAATACCTTTCAAGGCTAAATCATTCCCTTTTCTTCTATATTCGGCTTTAGCTTCCGGCTCTAGTTCAGTTCAACGCAAGTTCTTGTGTTCCAAGACCAGCTAATCTGTGATAATTAACTAAACTACTCACATCAAGAAATCAGAATTCATGTGATAATCACGTGCACACTTTCCCAACATTAATATCTGAACGTCACCCCTACGGAAAATCGGCTGCAGTTTGATAATTTATATAATTTTAGAAATTGATGTGGTTTACTATAATGCGAGTTAGAGTTTAAATGTAAATTAAAAATACAGATTAACTAAACGATAGAAGAAATAATTCAATGGTAAACAAAAGCATAAAATAAAAACAATTTGCTATCTCGCACTCCTTTTCGTAAACCGAAGTGATTACATTGATTACTCAAAAGTACAAATTTTGTATCCTTGCTTTTAAAGACCTCGTTATACTGACATCATGAATCCTGCCCAGTTTAAGTACATATACCTTACAAAGAAAACTCGTTCATGTTCTTCTATCTTCACCTTCTCTACCTTCCGGCTCAAGTTACGGGACGTCCTCGAGTTCAAAGACAAGCTAAGCTGCAATAGTTAACTAGTTAGAACAGATTAATTCATATGATCAATTTACATACTATTTACCAATGTTAAATATCTGTACGTCACCGATATGGGAAACTGGTGTCAGTCTGATAACTCGTGGAATCTGAAAGTTAATGCGATTAGCTAGGACGTGAGTTAGCGTTCAAGTGTAAACTAAAAATTGACAGATAAACTAAACGATAGAAAGAATAAGTTAACTAAACAAAACCATAACAAAATAAAATAGTTTGCTACCTCACACTCCTTTCGAAAACCGAAGTGAGTACATTAATCACTCCCAATCCAATTTTCGTATCCTTACTTTTAACACCCTCATTATACAGACACCAAGAATCCTTTACAGTTTCAGTACAGATACATTACAAAATGAAATAATTCATTCTTCATGAATTTATCTTTTCTACTTTCCTGCTCTGGTTCACTTTACAGGAAGTTTTCGAGTTCAAAGACCACTTACGTTAGGCAGAGGACATAAATGACTCATCAGCACGTTACGTCGAAGGATGAGAAGTGGACACACCAGAATAAGTCCTTTATTTTTATGGAAGGGAATCCGCAATCTAAAAGCCTTCTTGTACCATTTAAATTTTCTGGAACGACATAAGACGATTACCATTTTCTGATGTAGAAAAAAAATTCACTGGAAAAATTCATTTTAGAAATGTAAAATTGTCCTATTAACACGATATAACCTAATTTATATAAAGATGGAGAAACACAAGTCGCAACTTAACTATTCATTCAGTCTTCAAATATGTTCTGGAGTGACTCTTACTGAACTTTATTCTATGTATTCTTAACGATAGTAGTGAGTTTCCTACTTTTAATTTTGTTCGAAATATACCAACGGGTACAAGCTTCTCGCTGTATCTTCCAATGTTTTTCAACGTTGGATGTTGCTTTCTGTATAACATTTCTAGATATTTCTGTTCTTTCATGTACGGTTCCAGGTAATGTTGGATATTTTGTTTCCAAAAAGTCCTTTTTTGACCCCTTATAAACTATCAAATAGCCTGCATACAGTATGCATGAGCCAGAACTTTCCACTAACACGAAAGAAAAACATACCATCAATAACAGTTTAATACTTATATAAATAAATAGAAAAAGGAACGGATGAAAAACGTGTATAAAACATCGAATAACAACAAAAAATCTTCATCGCTATCTCACGTGAGAAAAGTTATTAAAACTTATGACAAAGTCTTTATTCAGAATATTAAATTAAAAATTTTACAACTTCAATATCTGCAAGTCACCGGTAATGGAAACTGGTGTCAGTCTCATAACTTTTAGAAACTTTAAAATGACGTAATTGATTAGAATGCGAAGTAGCGTTTAAACGTAAAACAAATGTTACAGGTAAAATAAAAGATAGAAAAAATAATAAATGAACAGAAAACAAAACCAAAACGAAATCAAAGTAGAGTTGGCTACCTCGTATTCCTTCCCCGTTCGAAAACCGAAGTGATCACATTAATCACTGCTTATAAATTCCCAATTTTAGTATCCTTACTATTAATGATCTCATTATACTGACACCATGAATCCTGCCCAGTTTAAGTACATGTACCTTACAAAGAAAAGGCGTAGTGTTCTCAGATCTTCAGCTTCTCTACCTTCTGCTGCGATTCAGGTTACGGGAAGCTAAGTCCAAAGACCAGCAAAGTTGCTATAATTAATTAGATGAAGAGATTTGAAATAATGTGATCATTATTTATATACTCATTACCAACATTAACAAGTCACCGCTATGAGAAACTGATGTCGGTCTCATAATTAAAATTTTAAATTGATGTGAATAACTAAAATGCAAATTAAAAATTTACAGATTAACTAAATGATGATAGAATGAGAAATGACTAAACAAATTCAAAACGAAATAAAATTAAA
Organism: Limulus polyphemus; assembly: GCF_000517525.1. Taxonomy (NCBI): domain Eukaryota; kingdom Metazoa; phylum Arthropoda; class Merostomata; order Xiphosura; family Limulidae; genus Limulus; species Limulus polyphemus. Next base: position 356,123 of record NW_013666604.1, on the reverse strand, counting down.
CTTTCCATTTCACACTCTTTCCCCTTTAGAAGTGATTACATTAGTCATTTTAAAATTAAGTCCTTACCTTTAACGTTATTCTGACATCCTACACGGTTTAACTACAGATATAGTACAAGGAGAAACCATTTTTATATATTCGACTTTCTCTTTCGGTTCTAGTTCACCTTAACGAAGTTCGAGTTCTAAGACCAGTTAATTTGTAATAATTATATAACAAATCTTGTACATACTCTTTACCAATATTAATACCTGTACGTCACTGATAGGGGAAACCGATGTCAGTCTCATAACTCATATAAATTAAAAATTGATGAGATTAGCTAGAAGGTGAGTTAGCGTTGAAGTGTAAATAAAAATCCAGAGCTTTACTAAACGATAGAATGAATAAACGAACGGTAAAGAAACCCATAACAAAATAAAAATAGAATATGCTATCTCACACTCCGTCCGCTTTAGACAAAGAATATGATAATATTAAATCACTGCTTATAAATTCCCAATTTTCGTATCCTTATTTTTAAGGTCCTCGTTATACTGACATCCTACACGGTTTAACTACAGATATAGTACAAGGAGAAACCATTTTTATATATTCGACTTTCTCTTTCGGTTCTAGTTCACCTTAACGAAGTTCGAGTTCTAAGACCAGTTAATTTGTAATAATTAAATAACAAATCTTGTACATACTCTTTACCAATATTAATACCTGTACGTCACTGATAGGGGGAAACCGATGTCAGGCTCATAATTCATACAAATTAAAAATTGGAGTGATTAGCTAGAAGGTGAGTTAGCGTTGAAGTGTAAATAAAAATCCAGAGCTTTACTAAACG
>NW_013666604.1:351059-355198 GCF_000517525.1 Limulus polyphemus | reverse complement strand
CCGATTCAGGTTACGGGAAGTTAAGTCCAAAGACCAGCAAGGTTTCTATAATTAATTAGATCAAGAGATTTGAAATATTGTGATTATTATTTATATAATCATTACCAACATTAACATCTATAAGTCACCGCTATGAGAAACTGGTGTCGGTCTCATAATTAATATTTTAAATTTATGTGAATAACTAAAATGCAAATTAAAAATTTACAGATTAACTAAATGATAGGATGAATAATAAACAAACGGTAAACAAATCGAAAACAAAATATAATTAAACTTCCTACCTCGCAGTCTTTCCCCTTTAGAAGAAGTGATTACATTATTCATTTTAAAATTAAGTCTTTACTTGTAACGTTATACTGACATCCTACACGGTTTAACTACAGATATAGTACAAGGAGAAACTACTTTCTTACAAATTCTACTATCTTTCGATTCTAGTTCAGCTTAACGAAGTTAGTTCTAAGACCAGTTAATTTATAACAATTAAATAACAAATCTTGTACATATTCTTTACCAATATTAATATCTGTACGTCACTAATAGGGGGAAACCGATGTCAGTCTCATAATTCATACAAATTAAAAATTGATGAGATTAGCTAGAAGGTGAGTTAGCGTTGAAGTGTAAATAAAAATCCAGAGGTTAGCTAAACGATAGAATGAATAAACGAACAGTAAAGAAATCCATAACAAAATAAAAGAATATGCTATCTCACACTCCTTCCGCTTTAAACAAAGAATGTGATAATATTAAATCACTGCTTATAAATTCCCAATTTTCGTATCCTTATTTTTAAGGCCGTCGTTATACTGACATCAAGAATCCCTCACAGTTAAGTACAGATACTAGTACAAATTGTCTATGTTCTTAAGTCTAAAGATTGATTTTTAATTTCCTGCTCTGGTTCACCATACAGCGAGTACTTGAGTTTGAAGACCATCTAGGTTGGGCACATTTTTCTGCAACGATATAGAACGATTAGCATTTTCTGGTATATAAATAATTTTCGAGAAAATATTTTTCAATTTAGAGAAGTAAAATTATTCTACCATTGAATTGATTTTTTTTAATATAAAAAAAATGATAAATATAAGTTTAGACAGTCCATTCTATAAAAGAATATTTTAGAATAAGAAAATTTAATAAAGAACAATAAATATATTCTTAATAACAGCATTAGAAAATTAAGTTTTAATTGTGTCGGAAAGATACTAACGGTTGTAAGCTTCTCGCTGTATATTTCGATGCAATTAAACTTTGGATATTGTCTGTTTAATATTTGTAAATAGTTTTATTCGTTCTTGTACGGTTGAAGGTGATGTTGGGTATTTTGTTAGTTGTTTAAAAGAAGAGTCTTTTTGACGCCTTAAAACTAATTATATAGTTTAGATGTAGTTTATGGGTATTCACATTGCCAAACTTTGTTCTACCATGAAAGAACAATATACCATAAATATCAGGATTAATATTTCTATAAATAAAAGGAATTATAAAATACAATATTTACAAAACTACAGTGTATAATGTTTTAAATAACCAATAACATTTACTATCTCTCGTGATAATATCAATATTTCAAATAAGTTGTAACATTATTTACATACTCTTTTGCAACATTAAAATATGAAAGTTACTGATACGGGAAATTGGTGTCAGTCTCATAACTTTTAGAAGCTTTAAATGACGTAGTTAATTAGAATGCGAGGTAGCGTTTAAACGTAAAACTAAAGTTTTATAGGTTAACTAAACAGAAAGAATAAATGAACTGAAAACAAAACCATAACGAAATAAAAATAGGATTTGCTACCTCATATTCCTTCCTCTTTCGAAAAAGGTGATTACATTAATCACTGTTCATAAATTCCCAATTTTCGTATCCTTACTTTTAAGGACCTGACACCACGAATCCTGTCCAGTTTAAGTACATATACCTTACAAAGAAAATTCGTTCATGTTCTATCTTCACCTTCTCTACCTTCCGGCTCAGGTTACGGGACCTCTGAGTTCAAAGAAAAGCTAAACTGCAATAATTAACTAGTTAGATCAAGACATTTAAAATCATGTTATCATTATTTACATACTCTTTAACAATATTAACATTTACAAGTCACCATTATGGAAAACTGGTGTTAGTCCGATATTTAAAATTGATGTGAATAACTAGATCGCGAGTTAGCATTTAAATGTAAAACTAAATATTCACAGCTTAACGAAACGAGAGAATGAATAATATATGAACGGTTAACAAATCCAAAACTAAATAAATTGAATTTGCTACCTAACACTCCTTCCCCTTTAGAAAAAAATGGATTACATTAATCACTATTTAAAATTCCCAATTTTAGTATCCTTACTTTTAACGCCCTCATTATACTGACATAGTCAATCCTTAACAACTGAAATAGATATATTTGAAGGCGAAATCATTCCATTTTCTCCTATACTCGGTTTTTATCTTCTTTAGCTTCCGGCTTCAGTTCAGTTTAACGGAAGTTCATGGGTTCCAAGACCAGCTAATCTGTGATAATTAACTAAACTACTCGCATCAAGAAATCAGAATTCATGTGATAATCATGTACACACTTTCCCAACATTAATATCTGAACGTCACCCCTATGGAAAATAGACTGCAGTCTGATAATTTATATAATGTTAAAAATTGATGTGGTTAACTAGAATGTGAGGTAGCGTTTATATGTAAATTAAAAATAGACAGAATAAATAAACGATAGAAGAAATAATTCAATGGAAAACAAAAGCATAACAAAAAAAAATAATTTGCTATCTCACAATCCTTCCCTTTTCGGAAACCGAAGTGATTATATTAATTAATACTAAACTTCCTCATTATACTAACACTGAATCCTTTATAGTTTCAGAAATCTTACAAGTAAAAATAATTCATATTCTTGAATCTTGAGCTTCATCTTTTCTTTCCTGCTGTAGTTCATCTTACAGAAAGTTTGAGTTGAGATCAGCCAGATTGAGAAGACAAAAGTCATTAGGGCGTTATGTCGAAGGATGAGATGTGGATACACCAGAATTAGTTATTCATTTTGTTGGGCAAATCTCCAAGCCTTCTTGCAGCATTTAATTTTGTGAAAATGCCCAAGATAAGAATGGTGTCAAGGAATTAACTGGAGAAAAAAAAATTATATCTTTTAAATTAAAAAAAATCTAATCACAACAAGAGAGTTTGGACAGTCCAATTCAATATAAAATAAATTTGAGTAAAATTATTTACTCCAGAAGATAACGGGTGTATTCATAATAATATGATTTAGAAGTTAACTACTTTTAGTTGTGACTTAACCAACGAATACAACTATTTCAAGACGTTATACAGAAGACAAAATACAATGTTGATAAGCTAGTAACGGTGTCTTCCAAACGTCGTTCTTTAACCCTTCTTAAACTATCAAGTAATTCGTATAGAGCTTATGGATATGCAAGTGGTGAGGACTTTGTAATAACATTAAAGAATATACCACTAATATCAGGATTAATATTTCAATAAATAAAAGAAATTAGGAAAAGAAAACATATGCACAAAAGTACAAAACATCTAATAACAGACACTTCTTCACTAACTCTCGTGAGCAGACTTATTGAAGCTCATGACACGGTTTATATTCAAGAGATTAAAGATGCATTTTAACATTATTTACACTCTTCTCCGATATTATTATTTACAAATCACAGATAGGGAAACTGATGTCAGTCTCAAAACTCTTATAAACTTTAAATGACGTAATTAGCTAGAAGGTGAGTTAGCGTTTAAATGTAAACTAAAATATCCTTGATTAACTAAACAATAGAAAGAATAATAAAGTGAACTGAAAACAAAACCCACAAAGAAATAAAAAATAAAGCTTGCTACCTCACACTCCTTGCCCCTTTCGAAATTACCAATTTTCCTATCCTTACTTTTAACGATCTCGTTATACTGACATCATGAATCCTGCATAGTTTAAATACATATACCTTACAAAGAAAATCCGTTCATATTCTTCAATTTCTCTACCTTCCGACTCACTTTACGGGAAATCCTAGAGTTCAGAGACAAGCTAAGCTGCAATAATTAATAAAGTAGTTAGAACAACAGTTTAATTCATGTAATCATTATTTACATACTC
>NW_013666604.1:342918-350335 GCF_000517525.1 Limulus polyphemus | reverse complement strand
TTTTTAACCTTGGATATTGTCTTGTGTATAACATTTATAGATAGGTCTGTTCGTTCTTCTACGGTTGCAGGTGATGTTAAGTATTGTTTTCAAAAAGTCCTTGTTTGATCCCTTTTAAGCTATCAAATAGCTTGCATACAGTTTATGAATGAGCCCAATGCCCAGAATTTCCTACTAACACGAAAGAACAATACCATGAATAACAGTTTAATATTTGTATAAATATACACAAAAATGAAAGAAAGAAAAACGTGTATAAAACTTAAAACATCACTATCTCACGTGAGAAGTTACCGAAACTCATGATAAAGTATTTATTCAAAAGATTAAAAAATATTTTAAAAATTTTGAAACATAAATATCTACAAGTCACCGGTAATGGAAACTGGTGTCAGTCTCATAAAACTTTCAGAAGCTCTAAATGACGTAACTGATTAGAATGCGAAGTAGCGTTTAAACGTAAAACAAATGTTATAGATAAACTAAATAGAAGTAATAAATGAACAGAAAATAAAAACCAAAAAAGAAATTAAAGTAGAATTTGCTACCTCATATTCCTTCCTCTTTCGAAAAAGAAAGTGATTACATTAATCACTGATAATAAAGTCCCAATTTTCGTATCCATACTTTTAAGGACCTTATTATACTGACACCACGAATCCTGCCCAGTTTAAGTACATGTACCTTACAAAGAAAATTCGTTCCCGTTCTTCTACCTTCACCACCTTCCGGCTTAGGTTACGGGACGTCTTTGAGTTCAAAGACAAGCTAAGCTGCAATAATTAACTAGTTAGACAAAGATTTAAAATCATGTGATCATTATTTACATACTCTTTAGCAATATTAACATCTACAAGTCACCGTTATGGAAAACTGTTGTTAGTCTGATACTTAAAATTGATGTGAATAACTAGATCGTGAGTTAGCGTTTAAATGTAAAACTAAATATTCACAGCTTAAACAAATGAGAGAATGAATATAAACGGTTAACAAATCCAAAACTAAATAAATTGAACTTGCTACCTAACACTTATTTCCTTTTAGAAAAAAAGGGATTACATTAATCACTATTTAAAATACCAAATTTTAGTATCCTTACTTTTAACTCCCTCATTATACTGACATAGTCAATCCTTAACAACTAAAATACATATATATTTGAAGGCGAAATCATTCCATTTTCTCCTATACTCGGTTTTTATCTTCTTTAGCTTCCGACTTCAGTTCAGTTTAACGGAAGTTCATGGGTTCCAAGGCCAGCTAATCTGTGATAATTAACTAAACTACTCACATCAAGAAATCAGAATTCATGTGATAATCATGTGCACACTTTTCCAACATTAATATCTGTACGTCACCCCTATGGAAAATCGGCTGGAGTCTGATAATTTATATAATTTTAAAAATTGATGTGGTTTACTGGAATGCGAGTTAGCGTTTAAATGTAAATTAAAAATAGCCAGATTAACTAAACGATAGAAGAAATAACTGAATAGTAAACAAAAGCATAACAAAATAAAAAAAATTGCTATCTCACAATCCTTCCCCTTTCGAAAACCGAAGTGATTACATTAACCGCTCCGTCTAAATTTCTAATTTTCGTATCCTTACATTTAAGTCCCTCATTAAACCAACATCACGAATCCTTTAGAGTTTAAGTAGATATCTTACAAAAGAAAAAAAAATCGTTTACGTTATTGATCTTCTCAAACTTTCTGCTCCAGTTCACCTTACATGAAGTTCAGAGATCTACTAGATTGAGCAGGACACAAATTATTAGCAGGATACGTCAAGTGATGAAAAGTGGAGACACCAGAACAAGTCCTTTTTTTGTGGAATGGGAATCTGCAAACCTTCTGTCGACATTAATTTTTCTGTAAATACCTAGAACGATGAGCATCTCTCACGTGTTTAAATAATTTTCACTTAGAGACATTCATGCAAATGTTCATTTTAGAGACATAAAATCATCCAACAATTACATGCAATATACAATATTTTTAGTTGATCTATATATCAAGTAGCACAAGCAGCAACGTCGAACAAACATTTCCATTTTGTAACAAATTTACGTGTAAAATTATCTACTCTACAGTATAATGGATATATAATAGTATTATGTGGAACTTACGTATTTTGTGTACGAGAAATTCTGGCGATTGTAGTCTTGTCGCTCCTGTGATTTTCAATGTTCAATCTTACCTTCCGTTTTAACATCTCAAAATAGTGCTGTTTGTTCATCTTGGTATCGATGTGCTGACGAGTATTTTGTCAATTAGTTCCAAAATGTCACTATCTCTCGTAAACTAACTAATTAATGCTCAGGACAGGGTTTTATTTACTACACTGCAGTTCACGTGATCGTTATTTACATACTCTTTTGTAGCATTAATAATATCTGTAAGTCACCGCTAGGGGAAACTGGTGTCGTTCTCATAATTCATACACTTTTTTAATTTTTTAATTTTAATATTGTACTTTATTTTTCTTACTTCAGCTTTTGGTTACTGCATGACAGTATACCCTACCTATAATTCGATGAAAACAAACAAATGTAATAAATACAAACTAATTAAAGTGAGAAATTAATAAAATAGAAAGCTATGTTTCTAGACTGAACATAAAGTTAAGATGAAATTCATGCTAATATTTTATGGTATTATTTATTTAAATATTAAGGATTTACTTCTTTCTCATTTTATATTAAATCCTATACATTTTTTTTCGCTCTACTTTAACTTTCAGCCATGACAATAAACAAGTTTAATAAATACGAAAGGGTTAACTGTATCTGCTGCACAAATGTGTGAATGGTAAGTTAATAGTGCACCAAGTCAGAGATCCTTAGGGTTCTGATATAGTCAACCACCATTATGAACTGTTGACTAGAAGGAATGTAGCCAAATAGTAGAACTTATCACCTAATGAACATTGTCCAGTTGATTCATAAAAAAAAAGGGATTTGATGTCAGTTGTATAATAGCAGTGGTTCTCAACGTGGGCCATATGGCCCCCAAGCCATGTTTATATGGGGCCACACGTGAATGGCAGAAAATTAGGGGACCACAGTAAATTCTGAGTGGGCCACAGAAACTTCACTGCTGAAATAAAATATTTAAAATTTAAAATTGAATCAAAGATCCCCCTTCTTCCCCAGAGCTCAAAAGTCAAGTTAACAGACGCGACTAGTACTCTAGTAACAATCAAAATGTTTGTCTGATATCTGTGAATGTTTTTGACTGATTCTCAAGAGCAGCAGAGTGATATAACAGCCCAAGCTAGATTCAAACGTGACAAACATTATTTCTGGATAAGTAGTGAAATAGCTAATAAGCTTCCACAACTTTGGGAGAAGGCAAAGTTATATTTTATCGCTTTTCCCACATGTTATCTGGTTGAATCTGGTTTTAGTCGGGTGACTTATTTGCTATCAAAAATATGTAACCGCCTTGATGTTGTGAAGAGAGATGATCTTCGCTTATCACTGACCACACCGCAACCGGACATTCAAAAACGTTCAAGTGTTCATCAGGCCCAAAGATCATACTGAATAAAATGTCAATGATTAGCAGAATATTATTTACTTGTATAAATAAACAGTATGTTATAAATAAATTATTTTAAAACAATACAATGTTATGAAAATAATATTATAAATATATTATAAACCAGCAGTGTGGAAATAAAGGAGCTTTTTTCCTAACTAACAGCGTCTACGAAGGGTGGGACCACAGAGATAAATCAAACTCGAATGGGAGCCAAGAGCAAAAAAAGGTTGAGAAATACTGGTATAATGCACCGATAAGCTAAATAAACATCTGGTAGGAAAGGCACTGGTGTATATTCAAAGACATTTTATTTAAATTAAAAAAACACATATGAACGACTTAAAGAAACCATCAATTTCTTTACTATAGGTAGCTGCAGTTATGAGAGAAAAAGAAAAAAAGTTGGATTATTACTTTATAACCATATTTGAATAATGAAAGAATTATTTTCACAGTTATGATAATTAAGCAGTTCTTAACATTAACTCGAGGAGGTCATGACATTTCTGTTCCTTTATAAAATCTTGTTAATTGGTGCAGACAAACAGTGCAGTGTAAGAAAGTGCCATGATTTGTGTATGCGTGTGTTTGTTTAGTAGATGTTTGTCAGTGTGAACTGCATGAGTAGAAGTTTGTTAGTCTCAGATGTTCTGTAATGGAAGTTTCAATATCTTTATTGTCAATAGAATCAATACTGTAGTACAAGAATCATTACTTTTTACCTACTTAGAACTTAGTACCAGGTTAATAAACAATCAGTTGATCAAAATGTCTCAGATTAATAGTAGTTCATCTCCCTATACATTTTTATTATTTGACGGTGGAACAGCCAATCTTCCCCATCTTATAGGACTGTCAAAGGCACCTGATCTCATCCTTACAGGATGACAAGTTTCACTAAAGGAAGTATTCGAAGTAGGACTCGCTGATCGGCTTGTTGCATGTGGCACTTATAAATTTAGCTGGATCTGTTTGATTTATGCAGAATTAAAGGATAACTTAGAAAACCTCATTGTGGCAGTGTAAACCTGAATGTGGATTTTACTCATGATAGTGTAAGCTGTTATAATAACTTTGATGTTTATAAAATTAATAAAACATTATCAAAATAAGCCATCAAAATATTTAGAGCAAACACAATTCGCCAGGTAGTCTAACTACTTAACAAAGTGTACTATTCATGATAATAAGACAGCCTAGAGACCTGAAACTTTTCATGCATACTATAGGATGGTATGCACCTGGGTATTATTTTTTTCTCAAAAAAAATTTGACCCGTTTTTCTGGTCAATAATTTTGCCCTACAGCCCTTAACCCATAAAAAATAGAGAAGTATATGCTGCTATCTGTCGTTTGGTACAACAAATTGTTAAGGAATAACTGTTAAATAATAATAATAACAGTAGTTTCTTTTGAACATCATCGTGCCCCAGTTTAAACAAAAACGCAGCCTGCCTAACTGATGAATGAATATTGACTGTAAAATCCTTATCAATGCTAAAAGTGTAACCACCAGTTTGGCCGTCAATTTTAATTTCATTGTTTTAAACCGCCGCTCAATACATTTTGGGCCGCACCTTTTTTTTATTTTTTTACACACCTATGGTATTTTTGATTAGATATCCCGACTTTTTGTCAATACGCACAAACAAACCACAGCAAGTAAGAAAGTGACACTCAATAGTAATCAACATTAGCTATAGGGTTGCAACCCTATTATTCCGAACAGACCTATACTTTACAGAACCAACCAGATTCTTTAAATATATGGTGGTTCTTTTTCCTCTCTAAAATAATTTTTAATAACTTCCTTTATAGTAACGCTATGGAATGTAGAATAACAGTTTCTTGTCATTACCCGCATGCACTCGGTACAGCCGTATCAAGCATCATTATTTAACTAATTGCTTAAGCTACTATCATGTGATGCTAAACGCTCTAATTAGAATAATTTCGTAAAATTTATAGTAAAGTTATGTTTAAAAGTTAGAAATCAATAATGAATAATAACCATCCAACCGTATGATTATTTTGAAAACTTGAGTTAGAAACTGCTAATATAGTTTGCTTGGCCTAACCAATATACGTATATCTGCACGTGCTTTCACTCTGTAGTTTTCCTACTCTAAACCAGCCGTCTTTCACCTCAATGATAATCTCGTGCATTTCTTAATGAATTGAATTGAAATTTGGTTTGTGAAGTGAGGGTCCAGAAAAGCACCTCCGATGGAAATATGTAAGAGTTTGGATTACCATAGTCCGAGCTACAGAAAGTTGAAAATTGCTAAATTGTCGCTCCAGTTAATAACACAGTGTGTCCTGTAAGTTGGTTTGGCCGCACGAAACACTACCGTGTTTCTTGACATTGTTACTGTCAATTAGCTGTATTTGTAGCTACATTATACACGTTCTACATGGTTACTTAACATTAATCCAAATTATTACAGATTGGTTAGATTTTAACTTACATATAGCATCAGGCCACGTACTGGGCCTTCTCAACTCTGATGAGATCTACAGGTATGGGAGCAACCGTGTACTCTACGTATATAATAAGTAGTTTTTATATAATAATAAATATAGCCTGTCAGAGCAATGGGATTTTCACTTTTTACTGTATTGTATTACTACTATGGGCATTATAGCTTATGTTACATGAAGAAAATAAAAATATATATTTTTCCTTACCACAATGCCCAAAAAGTATCATTTTCGAGTTTCAGCAATCATGCTATAGATAGATAACAAACATAAATCTGGTTTGCTAGAGACACTGAACATGATTTTGATGTAAAAAAAACTGTAATTAAAATATCATGAAACCTTTGTTAACGTTTTCAAACTGAACTAAATTATAAGAACAAAGAAGTTTGTTTGTTCTGAATTTCGTGCAAAACTACACGAGGTCTATCTGCGCTAGCCGTCCCTAATTTAGCCAACTCTTGGGCTACTCTTTTACCAACGAATAGTGGGATTGACCGTCACATTATAACGCCCCCAAGGCTGAAACGTCGAGCATGTTTAGTGTGACGGGGATTCGAACCCGCGACGCACAGATTGCGAGTCGAGTGTCCTAACCGCCGGGCCGAACAAAGAAGTACAGTACTATTAAAAACTTCAGACACTCGTAACAAACTATAGGATATAACTTCAAAATAATGCCAATATTTTGATCTTACTTTTTGGAAGTGGAAGCTTCGAATCACTAAATCGGCAATCGTAATGACATTGAACCTTTCTTCATCAAAATAAGAATGCATCAATTATTTGAACGACTTCTCCAAAATGTTCTTTTAATAAAATAGAACATAAATTGTTTTCGTCTTTCTAACCATTTGTATACTACAGCTTTCCCAATTTAATAACCTTAATTTAAGGTGAAGACAAAAATGTACACTCGAAAAGACACAATTCTCACTTTACACCATCTTGTCAATCACATGCTCACATATCAGTATTACAATCACTAGATGGCAAAGAATTAAACTGAAAAAAAAAGCTATTTTTTCTTTCACGGGAACATTTTACAAACTATAAATATGTCATAATCATATAATTTTACCACCATTGATTTTTCATGTTACAAGTATAAATAATATTGAAAGTTTTAACTTATATATTATTTTAGGGAAAAAACAAGAAAATGAATACTGAACTACAATTCTTCAATAACAAAAATAAAGACTGTTGACAAAGCACAATATATTTTATTTATAAAGCTCGAACTCTTCAGAATATTGTTACGACAGCGGAAGTCACGTGACCCTGGTAAGACGTCATGAGATTCTCGAAAGATCTTGACTTTTCCTGGCAACTCTAGTCTGTTCTAGGCGTCCCTTTATTTTTTTTTTTTTTTTTTTTGTATATTA
>NW_013666604.1:339707-342827 GCF_000517525.1 Limulus polyphemus | reverse complement strand
TTACGTTTACCTTTTCGTTGGTACTACTCGTTAGTTCGTTGTTCGTAGGTCCGTACCTTTTATTTTTTTTTTTTTTTTTTGTTTATATAAGCCCGGCAAATAAAGCTGAGATAGGATTGCAAATAGATATAGAGACAGATAATTGAGTCAAGGGAGCGGTAGTGACGGTAACATAAAGTGTTTGTTTTGTTATCGAGATTGCAAACGTATTGACTGTGGAAATTCTGTATATTATAAAGTTGTATCGAGAAAGAATAAACTATCGCTGAAGTTTCTCGGAAAGAATGTCTACGGGAAATTAACAAACAAATATATATATAGTATATTTAATCAATTTTTGATGAATATTTTCAGTTATTAGATTAAATAACAAAACTGTCCTTTTTTCTGTAACTTCCGACTTTTTTTTAACCTTATTAAATTACTTTCTATTTATATAAATATATATATATATATTTCCAGCCAATTCAGTAGGTATAACCTTTCTCTTTTCTCTATCGATATTTTTATAAGACTATTAATTCTTTGTAGAAGTAGACCCTCGTTCTATGTAACCAAAGATTATATGTTTTAATAATGATCTACAGTGGTTAATTGGATATACATTGTACTAAGTGTTTATTTGGTTGAAATGTGATCTATCGTTGGGCGGATTTTTTAAAAATTATTTGTTAAAAATAATGACAATGTCAGTACACGTAATGATAACGAAATAATTTATTTCTTCCATGAATGAATAACGTTTGTTTCAGGCCAAGTTTACTTGTAGGCCTAACTTCGAATATCAAGGTTCAAATAATGTTTGATTAAAAAACTTCTGAAAACTAACATACGCCTAATTTAATTATATGTTTTAGTCGCGTATATCATAACCCTCATTGCCTACCTGGCACTCAAATATTTATTACTCTTTGACTTCTCACTCATTGATTTTCGTATTTATAATTGAACCTTTTTTCTACATACTACACGAAACTTTTAAATTCTTAACTTAATTGGCAATGATTTGCTTGTATGTTGTTAAGCGCAAAGCTTCATAATGTGCTAAAGTGGAAAAATCAATCAACATTTGTAGCAAATGATTCTTTGTTGTTGCAGTATACATTGTTACGTATCTGCTCGTTTGTTAATTTCCGGTACAAATTGTTTCTGAGGAACTTCAGCGATACAAGTCATTTTTTAATGAAAACTAGTTTATTCTTTCTCAATACAACTTTGTAATACACAGAATTTCTACAGTCACTTTAAAAGTAACAAACTTTATAACACACGCTATAAATCACAGTGATTCACACACTTTACTTACGGAGCCTACTGTTCGTTTTTCTCAATTATCTCTATCTTCAATCTATCTGCATATCTATCTATCTATCTCCGGCTTATATACTAAAAAAAGAGGGCGTCTAGCAAACGCTTGGACATTCGTGAGGTTGCTAGCTAAGTCACGATCCTTCTAGAAACTCAAGCGCACATGCTCCCAGCGTCGTATGACTTCTGCTGTCGTAACACTGCCCCTTCCTTAGTATTGTTTATCCCGAACAATAGCCACTTCCATTAAACCAATAAATAATTAACAATAACTTAATTAAATTTACAGAATTTACAAACACAAAATTACAATACAACAAAGTCTCTTAATTTTACAGGACGTTTCTTCTTTTGTACTGGTCTCCGTCTCATTGGCTTCTGCTTCACGTGGTGTTCATCTACTCCACCAGAAAATGTCCCATTATCAGTAGCAGTCACATCAGTGGTAGTATCTTCATTAATGGCTTCACTGTTTTCCTTCTCTGAATCGGGTAGAGTTTCTTCTTCAACAGTAGCTTTTTCAGGTGACATGTCTTCAGCAGCGTTATTTGTTCCATTATTCACTTCGTCCCAGCTGAAATGATCTGGACCATGATAACGCCAAAGCCTGTTGACATGCACCACCTTTGGCTTACTCGCCGACCACATTTTATTTGGAAAGTCACGTTTGAGAGACAATCCACTGTGTCATATGGGCCTTCCCATAGAGAATACAACTTAGGAGACTTTCCCTTTGGTCTTCCTGGGATTATATAACCACACCTTGTCTCCTGGTACAAAGCTGACTTCAATAGATCTCTTACCATAATGTAGCTTCATAGAATCAGCAGACGTTTTCAAGTTTAAACACACTTGATAGTGAATATCATCCATCCTTTCAGATAACACTTTCACAAACTCTGGCACATTTTCAGGCAACTCTTCATAAGGTGGGCATCCTGTTATCAGGTTCACTGGCAACCGAAGTTCCCAACCAAACATCAGCTTTGCTGTTCTATAGGCCATCAACAGTGGAGGGAGTAAGATATCCCAGTCATCTTGGCAGCTATTACAAAGTTTGCCAATTCCTGTCCCAGTGTCCATTTGTATTTTTCTACCATCCCTTCAGACTATGGGGGAAGTGGCGTTGCTCTGGTCTTTCGTATGCCAAACAACTTGCATCATTCATGGAACACAGCTCATTCAAAGTTACGGCCTTGATCTGAATGCAGTTCATGTGGCATACCAAATCTGAAGAAGAAATCACTAATAGCCGAATCTACACTTGTAGCTTCCTGATTTGGCATTGCATATGCCTCAGGTCACTTGGTGAAATAATCCATAACCACACAAATGTACTTGTTTCCAGCACGAGTTTGGGGCAAAGGACCAACAATATCAATGACTACTCTTTCCATTAGTGCACCAACTTGATATAACTTCATTGAGACACGTGCTTTATGCTTTGGTTCCCTTTTTGCAAAACATGTACTGCAGGTCCTGCACCATTCTTCCACATCTTGCCTCAGACCTATCCAGTAAAATCTCTGCCGTAGGTGACTCAATGTCTTCTTAACTCCAAGATGTCCTCCTGTTAAACTATCATGGGATTGATGCAGCACAACTTCCCATACCTTTCTCGATATAACTGTTTGCCAGGTCATCACTTTCCCATCTCTGGAGAAGAATACCATCTTCAAGCTTCAACTGGTCCCATTGTGCCCAGTAGTTCTTTGTCACAGACCTTAAGCTAGAAACCTTCTCCCAAGCAGGGCACAAAACACTTGCTTTTAGAAAATCAATCATTGGCTTCAAATCTTAGTCTTCTCCTGT
>NW_013666604.1:318639-338820 GCF_000517525.1 Limulus polyphemus | reverse complement strand
AGCCATTTTTACTTGATGGAAACCCGACTTTAAGTCCAGAGTTGAAAACCACCCGGCTTCACTTAGGTCTATCTTTGATTCACTTCCCATTTTATTGCCGGTGTATTAGATTTATTCATTTTATTACTAATAATGTTTTTCTCTTAATTTTCAACGAGTTTTAAATAATTTTGTATTTTCATTATTTTTCAGTGACTGGTAATACGCGAGTTGTTCAAATTATGTAATTGATACTGCATTAGGAGTTTTTTATGGTACATTAATCAACACTGTGATACTCTTCTTCTATAAGTGACAGTCTGTATCATTTTAAATAAAATTAATAAAACGAGATATCAACGTTGTTTACTTGCACAATAATTTATTGTATAATGTAAAGTATAAAAATATAGGTAAGAAAAACTTTAAAACATGTTTCGGTGCAACTAATTCCACCATCTTCAGGAGAATAAATCACGAAGTACACGTAAAGTTTCTTATAAACCTAACGTACGTGTATAATTAGCATGTTTTTACAGTGGCACCATTTACAACAACTATTTCCAAAAGTTTACTTCTGTGGCTCCTGGGCCTAAATATCTATTCATATTCATTTTGTTTTTGAGGATTGTCTTATATTTCGTTCAACTTTTTCCGTTACCTGTTAAGTATTTTGCATCATCCCAATCAATAACATATGTTGAATTCGCCACATGTTCTACCAAAGCCAATTCACTCGTTTTTAATTTATCCACCGCATTTTGATGTTCTGTTGATCTAAATTTTAATTTCCTACTTGTCTGTCCAATATAACTTAGACCAGACGTACATGAAATTTTATAGATACCACATTTATCCCTTAACTGAATTTTATCTTTCAAACCATTAATTATATGACTTAATTTTAATTGAGGAGTAAATGTTACTTCATATTTTGCCTAAACACATTACTTATTTTTATTGTCCATGGTGAAACATACGTCAAACATATTCTTTCTCTACTTTCCATTTTTGTTATCTACAATTTAGTACATCCAGAAAGTTGAAGTTTGTTTCAATATTTACTATACATCCTATCTATGATTTTAGGTTGATCGTTATCTGTTTTAAATACGAAAATTTTAACATCAAATCCTCATCATATGAAGAAACATTAATAACCCTATAAACAAAATACGAAAATGTGGCCATTTGTTGTGACCATGGATGACACTAACTCACATACGGAGGCATGGCAACTGAGAATGGCTTCCTGTATACAGAAGTAGACAGAAAGTCCCTCTCTCTTTTTACAGAAACATTTAAATAGTTTAAACATCTCTCATCTTCAACTTCTAAAGTGAATTGTATAGTAAGGCTGATCGAATTTAGATGCTTCTGGAATTCAGTTAACGTGTCATTACCATCTGAATTCGATGTTCGCTATTCGACCTTACGGTTAAGGTGTACAAAAATCATTGTAGTATCGTATGACGTGACGAATCTGTTTACTTAAAAAGATGTTTTTAGATGATTCACTATAATACAATGTGTATAAAGGTTTTTATCATCTATAATTTATTTTGGTAGGAATGCTAATACTCTAGCTGTTACGGCTTAGTGTAGCTTTCATGTGATAAGTATAACATCTTATATATTGTTATATTTCCTTGTACCATGTTGTCCTTTTCGACAATAGGGAGGATGTAACGTGAATCTCACTATTCGTTAGTAAAAAGTAGCCCGAGATTTAGCGGTAGGTTGATGGCCGAGTACTGACATAAGCTTGTACGAACGATACAACATATATTTTTATATTGTTGCGTCAGCGAGGTCACGTGACTAGTGTTACGCCACCTCTCGAACCTTCGGGAATAGTCGGGAGATTACTAGATATAGGGTAGTCTGGTATATATATATAAGAGGGTGACAACGTGACGGAACAATGTGTGTGTAAACAGTGAGTAATTGATCTGCAGTCAGAGAGTATTATTGAAGTTGAGCACGTTCGTTGTTATAGCGTTTGTTTTAGCGCGATTGTTGAAATTAAGTGTATCGTAAAGTTATATTCGGAAAGAATAAACCAGTTTTATTAAGTAAGGACTTGTGTCGCTAAAGTTTCGTAGGAACGAATTTACGGGAAATCAATTAACAAACGGAGACGTAACAATATTAACATTATTCTCAACAGTGAGTGTCACCGTCTATATAACTTACATTATCTTCACTTATAAAAATTTCATTGTCGTTACAGACTAAATATTTCACAATTCTTGATCCCCGATAGTCAAAATAGATAAATTATCCAATAATCTGGCCTGTAACAGATGCTCTTTTCATAACACTAAACCATTTTAAAAGCAGTTCCAAATGAAATGATACAGAAAAGAAAATTTAAAAGAATTACAGAAATTTAAACAAAAACTGATTCCAAAATAACATCATAAGAATGATATGGCTGTATGTATATATATATTTTAACATACATAAATAGATATAAAAATCTTACATATTCTATGAGATCAATAACGAAAGCTACAATACTCTGAAAGAAGCACAATTCAGTGAAAAGTGATAACTTGGATGACGGATGGGCTACAAGTTTATTTCTTAGATAGTTGGACAGTTTATTTAGCTACATAATAGACAAAAATTGATTAGTATCGTCATATATGCATATCCTTAAAATGTCCTATATAAAAATTAGATTAATGTAGGAGTAAAATACTTTTAAATACACCACTCGTATAATACACACTCCAACACTATATGAGGCCTACTCTTAGCGTTTTCAAATTTATCTCAAAATTTACTGATGACAGGTGGAATTCCCTGAAAGTGGTATAATTCGAAAATAAGCAGTGAACTAAAAGATTTATTGGGTCAAAAGTTAATAAGTTTGAACAACTTGTACGATGGAGTAATGCACAAGAGTAAGTTAGTAGTATCAAGTATGCATAATCATGAAATTCCTATACAAAGATAGGATTACTGTACGAATAAATGGCATAATAAAACAATACACATCAACTACTGTAACGATTTTTTTTAACATATATTTCCTCTTCTACCACATAAGAGATCTATTAGCTGCAGAAAATTTACCGACCAAAATATTCCCGATAATAGTTTTAGATGAATATCTGAAAGTACTATCTACACAAAGATAATAATGCAATGCTGATACGTGTTATTCAAGTTGCTTAAATGAGAATAATTCTTCAGTTTAGTGTATTTCACCTTCTTAATATTTCGCTAAGAAGCATTCTATTTCGTTGTTTTTTAAAAGATTCACTTGAGCCACTGTTTTGTATTGATTTTCCTCTCGTAGTTAAAGAAATGTACTCATGTTCTCTTAAAAAAACAGAAACAAAAGGGCATAGAGTATTGTAACAATATTTTCCATGTTATTCAAAAAAGACTTAATTGTAATGAAGTTGTGTTATTATTTAAAGTTGTTAATTTATTTATAATAGTTTAACTTTATTTAATTAAAAGTTCAATATTGGAGGATCCACATGAGATTATTTTGAAATTTTTAATCAAGGTGGGGTGGTGGTTGATTTCATTATGTACGCGAATTGTGGAGTTTAAAGGATTTAATAATTGTTTATCAGATCTGCTTGACACTCCCATATGTTCGAAGATGTAACTGACGCAGAGTTTTTCCAATGTCAGTGAATTACAGCCACCACATGGAACGTGTAGGGGTAGGTAAGAGGTCTTTAGACCTGAAAAGATTTTGAATCTAGAAAGATGTTTTAAATATCATTTGTAGTCTAATCTGTGAATAAAAAGTTTTAATTATTCATAAAACTTGTGACTTCAGTATGAAACTTTGTTTACCTAAAAAAAAAGGGACGATCAGTTTTAATGGGTATTTGTCTACAGTATATGTTTTTTAGGGCTCATTTTTGTTAGAAAGAAATTTGTGTGTTAGGGCTTGAATAAAATGCAAGGGATAGCCGTTGTTTATTATAATATTTAGTATGGTGGTTATTTCGGTATAAAGAGAGAAAAAGTCAGAAAAGATGTTATATGCTCTATTGGGAAGACTGAGTATCAGGTTACGTTTAAAGGAGGGAGGAATAAAACTGTCGAAACGAGTATGTAAGCCTGTATATGTTTTCTTACGATAAATAGATGTTGCAAGTTGGTTATCTAACCTGCTGATTTGGATATGAAGAAAGGGTAACTTACCACTTTTTTCCAGTTTCACAAGTAAAATTAATATTAAGGTGTTTCGAATTTGAATAATCTAAGAATTGTTTGATGTGATTAGAGCTTCTAAAGAGTAAAAATGTATGATCAACATACCTTCAATATAAAGTCGGTTTGTATTCAGCAGGACATGTGTCTAACCCAGAACGGTCATAGTGACAAAGGAATATGTTAGTCGGCCCTGAAGGTGACCCAATTGCCACGCCATCTATTTGGTCATATAGCTGACCGTTGAAGACAAAGTGATTATCCTTGATGGCAAAATTAAGTAATTCGTCGAACTGTTGGTGGTTAAAACTTGTGTATATTTCATTTTTGTTGGGGAAAAGATTATTTGTGTTACGACAGCGGAAGTCACATGACTCTGGTAACACGTAATGAGTATCTAGAAGGTTCCCAAAAGCTCGAGACGCCCTCTATTTTGTATATATAAGACCGGCGAGATGTGACGGCATAGATAGATATAGATCAACTGAATCAAGCGCGGAGTAAAGTGTGTGAATCGTTGTTAATTATAGCGTGTGTTTAAGTTAAAGTGACTGTAGAGATTAATTGTATTGCAAAGTTGTATTGAGAGGGCATAAACTAGTTTTATTTAAGAAAGGACTTGTGTCGCTGAAGTTTCATCGGAAATAAAATTTACATTATACGGAAAATTAACAAATGACCACAGACGTAACATTTGTATCATCAAAAACTAGACAGTATATATATTAATCAGCATTATTAATTTTAGAAATTTCTTATGTAAAGGGAAAGAAATCTTTAACTGTAAACTCGTTGGAAGTAAGTGAATTTAGAATAAAAACAATAAATTTAACCAATTTATAAGTATGCAAACCGATGCTGAACAAAATGGATCATAAGAGATGTTAGTTTTGGGATCTTTAGGTGACCTATACAAGAGATCTGGATGTGAGCCTATAGAGTAATTATCTTCAACAACGTTTTCTGATATGTAATTGCAATGCTTATAATTTCTTAAGGTTCGCTGTATTTTTTCTTCGCGTTTTATGGTGAGCTTTAACCAATCAACATTAAGAGCTTTGAATTTTGTGTTGAATACATTACAGTTTGTTAATGTAATTGGGTTTATTAAGGATAACACCTTTACATTTATCAGGTCGGGTGACGAAGATATTTTCGTTATTAGCTCATTCCTTTTATGGCAGTGTATTCTTCGTGAGTGATAGTGGAATCGGATTCATAAGAGTTATAGTTGTAAAATGAAGACAAAGCAGCATTTTGGAACCTAGAGTTATACAAAGCTCTCTAAATTCTGAGAACAATTTCGGTTGAAAATAGATTGAGATTTCTTGTTAAACATCCTGAGACTTTCCAGTTGAAAACCGTCTACCTTCATACATATAATGCTTTTAAAGTAGCTGTAACTGAATCAGAAACTTTTATTTGTTTGTTTGTTTTCAAGCGCTAAGCTACACGATGGGCTATCTGTGCTGTGCTCACCGCGAGTATCGAAACCCGACTTTAAGTGTTATAAGCCCCCAGTCTCACCGTTGAGCCACCGGAGGGTGTATAGGATTAGAAAAGATTGAGACTTTTTAGTTGACATGAGCATTCCACAATCCATATCTTTTATAACTGATAAAAAAATCATAAAACATTAACCATTTATAATAGGGCCGTTTTCACGTGAAGATTGAAAGATCAAGGCATATATTTCTTCATTACACTTTCCTGTAAGCATATTTGTTAATTGGTGAAGTTTCTCTACAGGAAATAATTCATCTTAATGTTTCAGGTAACTTCCGTTTCCCGTCGATGTGAATCTAGTGTTGCTACCTGTAAAGGCACGCATTACAGATGTCAGCTTGAGCCTTATTTTAAACGGAGGATATTTTCTTCATGCTGTCAAGGGATATAATATATAGTCCACTTTACACTGAATAACGTTATTGAAAAGAAAGTTAATTTGATATACTTCATGTACACTATAAATACAGTAAAACTCAAAGTGCTTATTATTGCATTGAAACTGCAATTTCCCCATTAATTTTATGTTTGTAATTAAGATATCTTAAGGCTGTGTGTGTGTGTTGCTTGGCTTCTGCAATAGACATATAGGTTCTTCTGAAAAACACTTAATGCTAATAATGTGAAACCATATCTGGATTCTTAGGTCCTGTTGACACTTTGGGGTCAGTTTTGTACACACATGGGAGGAGCCCTTGGCCGGAAATCCCGCGAGGAATTTCCTTCTGGATTATAAGATAACAGAGCTCTGTGTTGATCGAAAGAACAATTCTTCAGCTAGTAACGTTGAACATTAGACCTGGGACGTTGAAAGGTAGGTTTTAGAAAAATTCTCAATGTATATGATATGTATAACAATGGGTATGACTAAAATAATGTATTGTTGTAATATAACTGATCACTGTATTGATCCTAAGAACAGTTCTTCAGCTAGTAACGTTGAACATTAAATCTAGGGCGTTAAAAGGTAGGTTTATACATAAATCTACTACTCAAGTAGACAGTGAAATCTGATGAAGTAGACAATGAAATCTGATGAAGTAGACAATGAAATCTGATGAAGTAGATAATGAATTCTGATGAAGTAGACAATGAAATCTGATGAATAAGACAATGAAATCTGATGAATAAGACAATGAAATCTAATACTGAAGTAGACACTATAATCTACTAATGAAGTAGACAATGATATTTGATGAAGTAGACAATAAAATCTAATACTGAAGTAGACAATGAAATCTGATACTGAAGTAGACAATAAAATCTGATGAAGTAGACAATGAAATCTAATACTGAAGTAGACAATGAAATCTGATGAAGTGGACAATGAAATCTGATACTGAAGTAGACAATGAAATCTGATACTGAAGTAGATAATAAAATCTGATGAAGTAGACAATGAAATTTGATGAAGTAGGCAATGAAATCTAATACTGAAGTAAACAATGAAATCTGATGAAGTAGGCAATGAAATCTAATACTGAAGTAAACAATGAAATCTGATGAAGTAAACCACCTAAACATCGAATTTAAAACGAACGGTTCGAGCTTGATAAGTGTTTTACTTTTACTACCATAACGCTACTCAACTGAGGAAATAGGTCGGTAGCAAAATAAGTGAAGTCGACGCCAAACTAAAGTGGCATTTAGTTCCTCGAGTAACAAAGGTACCTTTGCATCGGAAGAACGTTTCGTATGCTACTTATATAACATAAAGGGACATTAAATAAGTAGTTAAAGTGCAAAATCAAAACCCACTAAGTTATTTCACTTTGAAAACCTGAAACAATTGTTTACCGAGTACATCATTTTACTAAATATATAACAGAGAAGAAACAGTCACCATTAGTTCTGACGAAATCAGAGTCATACGATCGTAAAAGACTTTGTGTAATAAGGTAAAATGTTAGCCATGCCCATCGTTCCAATATCTATCTAATGGTGAATAGTCACATTTTCAATCTTGCTCAGTTAGGACTAGTTTTTGAGTAAAAACGTATTATTCACATTCTAATTCCTCCACCAATTTTTAATTATCCTTGTTCCACATAGCTGGGAAAAGGTTCGATTTTTTTAGCTAGAGATTCTGGAAACTTTATCCACTGACTAACAATAATAGTGTGCTGAAGTTCTGTGGTTCGTGCCTATTTACCGGGAAAACCAAATCGTGAGTGCGTTATAAAAGTTAAATTCCACTATTTGATTAGAGTAACCCACGAGTGAGTGGTGTTGACTAACTGTCTTAAATACTACTGAAGAACTCGTGTTTAGCACGTGCCTTTAAGTTTCGTGTAACATACATAATAGTTACTTGTCACTATATAAGAAGTTGAAATGTACCGAGTGCTGCTTACCAAGTTTTTCCTTTGTTATTTTTATACCTTTTACTAGTTTATATACTTCTCAGGTCCATGTCTCTAATTATTATTATTAATCAAATTCTACTTATCATTAATTTGCCATTATGTTCTTGTCTTCATTTTCAAATAACTGGATTCCTGCCATTGTCAGTCTTTTGCTAAATAGTCATCTTTATCAAATATCAGCTATGTTTTTGTTTTTCTTAAATAGTTGCTAACTTTCTGTAGCTTAATCCTTGTCTTTCTTAAATATCAGCTGGATTGTTTTATTTTTTAAGTATCAATTAGACTCGTATATTTAAATATCAACTACATTCATATCATTGTTAAATATCAGCTAAAATATTGTCTTTATTAATATCAGAGATATTCTTGTCTTCGTTATTTATCACTTAGATACTTGTTTTGTTAATTATCTGCTTGATTCTTAACATTTCAGTTTTCGTTCTCATTAAATATTAATTCATATAAATTAAATTCTTCTCTTTACTAAATATTAGTTCGATTCTTTTTTTAATTAAATATCAGCTAAATTCTTGTTTTCATATTATCAGATAAAAAAATGTTGTTTCTTGTACAACAATTACATTATTTCTCTTTCTTCAGCAATCGCTGAGTTTTATCTTATCATTAATTATCAGACAGATTCTCTTTATTAACTATTATCTAAATCACTAGACTGTTTCTATTTTTCATTTAATGGTAAGCACAAAGTTACATAAAATAGCATATATTAATAAATATGAAATTTGTTCGTTTGTATGTTTTAGCGCAAAACTACATAATAAACCATTGGCGCTTTCCAGATTTTAGTGTTGTAACTTACCTATGACCCACTGGAAATATGTTCTGTATAGCTTAATACCTGTCCTTCTACAATAATAACGTATTAGATTGTAATAATTTTGCTGAGTGAGTAAATTGAGAATGAATATAATCTTTTGAGAAACAGCTTTCAACAAAAGAGCTCGGCACTTCCGTTTGTTCGACGGTCAGCTACATGAGTGAAACATCTAAGTGTCTTCTTTCAGGTGTAGCCATGGTTTTTGAAAAACTAAAGCACTTATAAGATGTGGGATTCCCTTTAAAATAACAAATGAATGTGTGAAACCACTATATATAACATAGCCCGAATAACCGAAAGTTTATATTTCACATCATCATCAGCTGACATTAGGAAAAAATTTAAACATCAATTTAGCGGTGGGTTTTGCCATAATATAGCATTACAGATTACGATTATCTTTTATTTATTGTATGCTATGTACTTTAAAAGTTTATTTTACTGTAAGCAATCCACAGAGAGCTACTCCCTATTCTATGGGCCTAACCGTTAAAACAGACTGTTACTGTTTGTTATATGGGCCTAAGCGTTAATTTATAAAATGTGCGGCTTTTAAGAAGTGGCCTCTGTTGTATTTTATTATAAATCTCAGTTTTAAAAAAATGCAATGTACTATCTTCTACCCATCTGTATAATCCACATAACCAATAAGATGATGAGATGATTACTACACTTTAAAGACGTGTTAATCCTGGATTTTGTGTTGAGGGAATTTAGAATTTATCATCCTTATTACATTTTAAAGCTTTGTTTTTGTAAATGTAATGCATTTGTTAGCACTTTCTTCATGTATTCACCAAGAGTAAAAAAGCTGTTAAAAGCTTTGATAAGTCTTTGGTTTTGACTCACCCAATTATGCTCGATAAATATATATGACTGTATATTTTTCAGATGACATTAGTATATGTATGGGTTTTGGTCTGGCTTCTTCCATCGTGTGAAGGAATATATCATTTATGCCCTTCTCCGGATGCTTGCATCTGTACTGGTTCGATGATCAACTGCACATGCGCACAACGACAAGATGTTAGATTATTCAGTGTCACTACGTTTGAAACAACAAACATTATGGTCCGTGGGTGTCGACAAGTGACATTATCGCTGGGTTTCATGTCACATCATTCTCTAGAGGAGCTACATTTCTCCTACTTACAGTCGTTTTTAATCGAACCTTTTGCAATGGGAGAAGTAAAAAACCTGGGAACTTTGAAGATACATAACATAGAAAATTTGAACATACAATCCCACGGCATCGGTGGCCTGGAAAATGTTAGTCTGGTGGACATTAGGAATGTCAGAATGGGTCATGTGCCATTGTCAGCTTTTGGAGTGTTCAATAACATTCAAAAGTTCCAGATATTTGACTCTTACATTGAGACTTTGGAGCCACTGGCGTTTATCATGATCAATGTTGACCAGCTAATAATAGCCAACAGCTACATTTCCGAGTTACAAAATTCATCGATGATATTACACAATATAAGGAAGTTAACTTTTGTTAACAGTTCCATCCACTTCATGGGAAAAGCCTCTTTAAATCTTGAGAACATAAATGAGATACTTTTTAAAGACTGTCAGTTTAGTCGTATTTCAGGGGAAGCAATATCAGCCAGAATCGGTAAATTTCGATTTGAAGGGAACACTGTGGAGGCCGTGGAGAGCAGAGCTTTCTGGAATGTTACGGTCGAAGAAACAGTGGTATTTTCTAAGAACAACTTCAGTTCGGCTGAGCCAGATTCTCTTATCCCGAATAATGGGCCCAACTCTCTGGCTAATGCTTCTCTTGATATATCAAATAACTTCTTCTGGTGCGATTATAGCCTAGCCTGGATGTGGAAATCAGCAAAACAATACGAGAAACTGCTGCACAATGGTTTTTGTTGGGGTCCTTCGGGCGAGTTGACAGACAAGCTTATGTCAAATCTCACCATTGATTCACTAATGAAAGACGTGATACTGACTACTCATGTGAAGTCGAACAGTTTGAGTACAGTGAAAGTATCACTGAGAACAAACAGTAGAACTACGGTAAAAGAAGACAGCACGAGTTCACCACCTGAAGTATCAAATTCAAGAAATGGATTTGTCAGAAGCACATCTTGCCTATCGTGTCAACCAAACAGTCTTAGAAGCATTCATCGGGAGAATATTAATCTTCTTACTATGCTATTAATTACTATTATCTTCTTTTGAGAAGATCCAGAACTTGTAAAGTGTATTACCTTCAACGTATTTAAGCTTGTTTCTTCTCATTTTAACCCTAGATCTGTGTACCATATTTTTATTTACACTTTTAGAAGTCACTTTGTATATAAAAATTTTTGGTTTGATTAATTTAATGGATTATTATTGTTTAAATATTTACTTGCAAGCTCCAGCGGAACATTGTTTTCATCCATTAAGCTTCATGTAATTTACATATATACAAAAGTAAGCAAAGCATTATATCTTTGATTGAAAGAAATTTAAATAACTTATAAATATAACGTTAACACATATACGTTTTTTCATTTGGTTTATTTCTTACCGTAAGAGCTTTTCTTCAGCCTAAAGTGGTATTTCTACAGTATATTGGTCAAATGAAGTTATATGTGAACAAAAACAAAAATGAATTTAATTTCTACAGTATATTGGTCAAATGAAGTTATATGTGAACAAAAACAAAAATGAATTTAATTTCTACAGTATATTGGTCAAGTGAAATTATATGTGAACAAAAACAAAAATTAATCTAATTTCTACAGTATATTGGTCAAATGAAGTTATATGTGAACAAAAACAAAAATGAATTTAATTTCTTCAGTATATTAGTTAAATGAAGTTATATGTGAACAAAAACAAAAATGAATTTAATTTCTACAGTATATTGGTCAAATGAAGTTATGTGTGTTCAAAAACAAAAATGAATTTAATTTCTACAGTATATTGGTCAAATGAAGTTATATGCGAACAAAAACAAAAATGAATTTAATTTCTATATTTATCAAATGAAGTTATGTGTGAACAAAAACAAAAATGAATTTAATTGCTTCAAATCGAAGACGGGGTACTTTGTTTTATTTCTATGTTTTTGTGCCAGTTCTGTTGTACATGTCATATGTATGTAACTTCAGTTAGTGTATATATGTAACAAGTGTGTACAAGTCCAAATTATGTATATATATATATATCTGTATATTACCAAATATGTGTCTGTAAAATTTACAATATTTTATTTCCAAATATTGCATTTTTCAGTTGAAATAAACGATTTATTTTAAAACGAAAAGTTACCTTAAATTACATGTTTGTTGAAGTACCATCTCCTTTTGTTTTTTATAAAAATTTCTATTTTCAGTACGTTTTCAAAGAATACGAAAAATCAATGGTTTATCTTTTCTATCCTGCTCTTCCTTCTTATACACCTTGGTCAGAAAAGTGACAAGTATTATATCCAGCCAAATTATCAGGAGAGGCACCAGTGTGACTGACTGTATAGGAAATAATTTTTGGCTAAATTTGTTCTAAATGCTGTAGTGCCACTATTCTTGTATGAACATATCTAAACAAACAAACAAAAACAGAAATTTAATATCGGTTACAAATTAAGATGAATAACCAAAAATTTGTAAAATTACTGTTATTCTTTGATAACAAAGTCCGTACTATAGGTACAAATCATCTTTCCTACATTATTCTGAACTAAGGAATGGGACCGGTTTCAATACTTTTGGAAATTTACTGCTAAGGTCTTTTTAATGTTGTTAATATTAATAATAATTGTCCAAAAGATGGCAAGCACTATATCCAAAATTTCTCTAATTTTGTTAAAGTTCTTAAATTTGAATATACAAATTAAAAACCATTGCAATTTAAATGACTGTGGATCAAGATCATTTAAATGCTTTTACATCTTTCATATCGGCTGATAAAATAAACCCATAATTTGCTGAAAAAACAAGCTCTTTATATAAAGAAGAAAACAAAAAATACATCCACAAATAAAATTAATTAATCTTTGTATTGAGGAAAATTTAAATGAAAAAAAGCTCTTTTAGATGTAAAAACTAACAACTTTAAAATAAAGAGAACAGCCACATAAAGATGTGATACGTACAAAAAAGAACCAAGCTGTTTAAATATATAATCTACAAAAAGAGCCAACTTATATAAAGATTGTATAAATATGTAAGGATTTAGTGTTCAAACAGCTAAGTTGAACAAGACACAACTGGGTAAAACGTACCACCACCTTTTATAATCATGTTGCTAGTAGTTCATGCTGTTCTGTTTTGTAAATATCTCATCATTATATGCTTGATTCTTTTGTTCTACTTTCCTAGCTTTTTTTTCGTGTGAATGATTTGATCAAATACGAACTCTACAGGATCTTAGCACTTCACTGGAAACTACGGATAAAATACCTCACTCTAGTTACAACACTCAGTTACAGACGTCTTTAAACAATGCGATATATTTTACACCAACCATATTAGTTTGTTTGTTTGCAATTAAGCACAAAGCCACACAATGGGCTATTTGTGCTCTGCCCACCACGCGTATCGAAACCCGGTTTCTAGCGTTTAAGTCCGCAGACGTACCGCTGCGCCACTGGGAGCACTGCATTAGTTTAGATCACTAGTGCTATTATTCTCAAGAACACAAGTTTTAGCGGTAAAGGATATTTTTAATATTTAAATCAACATTCAACAATCTAACAATGTATTTAAATTTTAGAACTAATAGTGGTTACTTATGTGTGTGCATACCAATCGTCGTGATTGTGCAAATTATTTATTTATGGCTGAACAGAAAAAACAAACAAAAAGTAAATAAGTATGAAAAGATGTGGAATATGTTATGTGAAATATTTACTATAAGATTAGGAATGTCTGGGGTACAGAGCGGGAGGGGAGGGTCTTTTAACCTGATGTTGAAGTTCTGTTCTGTTTCACCTATGTTAGAAGACTGGACAATTGGTACACTTTATTTTTGTAAATGTTTCCTAGTGGGGTGAGCTCGTTATATAATTTTCTTAAAATATGTTTCATTTTCATCCCAGTGGTGAAAATAAATCTAGTTGTTATGTTAAGGTTATATTTATGTGCCATTCTTTTTGATAGAGGTATGTTGATATTTTCTATATATGGGATAGTGCAAGTGATTAGGTTTCTTTTTTTTGTGGAGTGTTTATTTTTTTAGTTTGTGTGTTCGTTAAATGTCTTTTGTATGTGTTTTTTAATCTTTAATAGTTTCTCTAACTACTCTAGTAGGAAAGTGGTTCAGGTTAGTATAGCATTGAGTTAAGTATGCAAGTTCTTCATCGATGTTTTCTGTGGTGCATATAATGTATGCTAAATTTAGGAGGCTATTTAAAGTGTAATTTGTAAAAAAAATACTTTATCAGTAAATACACTCAAAACGAAGCTATTATTTCAAATCTCTTGCTGAAATTTTCGGTCGTAATTAATGCTTCTCTTAATCAGCAACTATAATGCATCTTCAAAACACTGCCCAAACGACACAACAGTCAAGACGCCCCATCTGTTAGTAGGAAACAGAACTAGTCACTTTCGGTGACGAGGAACCCACTTTGAGACTTTGCTGTTATGTTAAACTTATATTAAAGTTTTTCTTCATTACCCATTTAAGCCGTCTCCAGCCATTATTAGAACTAGTCACTACATACACGTATCTTTGAAATAAATTTGATACTGATCAACTACAATAATTATAAGCATCACACTCATACACACATATATATATATAATTACATATAAGAAAAAGTTAGC
The DNA here is from genome assembly GCF_000517525.1 of Limulus polyphemus. Classification (NCBI taxonomy): domain Eukaryota; kingdom Metazoa; phylum Arthropoda; class Merostomata; order Xiphosura; family Limulidae; genus Limulus; species Limulus polyphemus. Next base: position 324,172 of record NW_013666604.1, on the reverse strand, counting down.
ATAAAATTTCATGTACATACGAGAATACACAATACATAAAAATCAAAATTTAACACGTAACTTGCAATCAACAATGTTCGTGTTTTGTGAAATAAAGGCAGCACATCACTTTCAGTTTAATCATTATTCTAGTTTCATGCATGATCCGCACTTATTGATTTTAATTATGTTAACATCTTCATGTTGTTTACTTCTCGTTTTAAGATCAGTTTCTTTGACAATTATTTTCACGGAAGTTTCTCTGCCTCGAATTTTTGATGGCCTTTCATGCCCTAACTGTAAAAGTCTCTCTAATACATTCTTAATGACATTTACATTGGACACTGCAGACAACTTTCTTGTTTGTCTGTCATTTCTCTTTTATCTTGATTTTCACGTTTCTAAATAATGTTTCGTTGCTTTGAATGTTAAACTTGCTCGTAATGAGTTTTTTATTTCTTTTCCAGATCAGGGACATAAGGAAGTTGGTGGTTTTTATTTTACTCATGCATTGAAATAAACTTTTGTTGAGTATTTGTTAGCTGGACTTCGAATGGCTCTTTATTTTAGGTTTGCTGTTGTTATTAATACATACTCAAATGTTTAATGTTCGTTTTGCCTAAGAGACAATAGTTTTCATTAGTTCGAAAACCAAAGAGTGGAAAAAATTATACTACGAAAAATGGCTGACGTTTAATGGATGTTTTAAAGTTCACAACGTTTCTGGCTGAGACGTCCCTTCCTCTGGTGATTTAAAATTTAACAGAATAGTATATATCGAAGGCAGAACAATAACTCTAATGATGAATACTTTTTAAAACTACAAATCGATCACCTCGAAGAATACCAAACCGCTGTAAAGGAGGTTATAAACAATTTAATAGATGCAGAAGAACTCCAACTAGATGCGCAACACTTAACTATAGAAGAACCATTAACATCATTGTTTATACCCTACCTAAGGTACATAAGCCTGGAAACCCCGGAAGGCTTATAGTTTTAACATCTAACTGTCATACAGAGTTAATCTCTAGTTTTTAGACAAAATCACGATACCTTTGGTAGGTACTCTTCCAACGTATATCAATGACAGCACCGAAGCTTTTCAAATGTTTAATGAAATATCCATAACTACTTCTAGCACATTACTATTCACAATAGATATCAAGTCCTTATATAGTGTTATATACAGCATAGTAAGTGTCTTGAAGCTTTCAGGTTCTACCTCAAACAGCGACAAGAACTAGAGCCATCAATAAACACTCTAGTAAGACAAGCTGGACTATTATTGGTCAGTCATAATAATGCAATAAAACTGAAGACGAAAAATAATTATCGTAAAAATCAAGTTCCTTTTGATACTGACATATCCACAAAACATCCATGTTTATAAAATAATTAAAAATAATTAGGGATATTTGAAAACAAAAACATTTTGAGAGAAACACTTAAGGTTAAACCTATCATTTCGTTTTTGTTTATTTGTTACGTATTTCGCGCAAAGCTACACGAGGGGTATCTGAGCTAGCCGTCTCTAATTTAGCAGTGAAAGACAAGAGTGAAGACAGCTAGTCATCAGCACCCACTGCCAACTCTTGGGCTACTCTTTTACTAACGAATAGTGGGATTGACCGTCACATTATAACGCCCCCACGGATGAAAGAGCGAGCATGTTTGGTGTGACGGGGATTCGTACCCGCGACCCACAGTCGAGCGCCCTAACCACCTGGCCATGCTGGGCCCTATCATTTCGTAAAACTGATGTAACTAAGCACTTGGATGTATAGGCTAACAACTGTTTGATTGTGTATGTGGAGTTGGGTCTAAGTACCGAAGTACTGGTGTTGATGTAACTAAGCACTTGGATGTACAAGTGAACAACTGTTTGATTGTGTAAGTGGAGTTGGGTCTAAGTACCGAAGTACTGGTGTTGATGAACGTGCACAACAACCTGTACCACATTGAAGATGAGTGATTTCTTTGGTGTGTTCAACCGTGCACGAACTAATGTATCTTTTGGTTCTTTTCTGTGTTACCAGTATTTCAGTACTTAGACCCAACTCCACATACACAATCAAACAGTTGTTAACCTATACATCCAAGTGCTTAGTTACATCAATACCAGTATTTTAGTACTTAGATACAACTCCACTTACATAATCAAACAACAGTGGTTCATTTGTAGATACAAGTGCTTAATTCATCTGTTTACATTGTGGGCAACTCTATGTAAGAGAAACGGGTAAGATGTTGTCTGAACGAGCACGTGAACACAATTGTAACATTCAGAGTTATGATCCAGAAAACCTGTGGCTAAACATTTCAATGATAATTACCTAAACATTAACCACTTCAGAATACTGGCCCTCCATCATTCACTGACAGTAAGACAAAGAAACAACAGGATGAAAATGAATTCATCTATTGGCTTGGTACTATTCACAGGAAGGGAATAGATGAAAGATTTTATTTTCTATAATCCTGTCTATGGTGGTGTGTTTGTGTGAGAGAGCGCATATAAACGTAGGCGAGCATACAGATACTTAAGCACAAGCTCACGTATCTTTTTCCTAGCATATATATTTTCTCACTTTTAATTGATTAATTAATTTATTTATTTTTATTTCAATTACATTTCTATTTTCCATTTTAGACACCCAAAGCACTCGTTATTTTTTCGAACTTTTGGAACGTGGTATTGTTGCAGAGCAACAATAGAAAACACCCAGTTACCTGATAATATTATTGACGTTTTTTCAAATACATCAAAATATAATTCAAACTTATATTTGATTCCTATTTGGACTATTGTTTTTATTTACAATGTAATAAAAGAATTGAGTGGGCGAGGAAATTACAAAAAAAAAGTTTCGGGCAACAGCCTTTCATGGGGTTTTCAGTGAGAATAGAACTGCCAGTAGTACAGCTAGGGTGAAAAAAGAAAAGAACACACATAATATGTGGCTCCAGTACGGTATCCTGGCCAGTGATGGCATAGCAATGAGCCTTATGATTATACTTTGTGGAACTATGAAGTCATGTACACTTGTAATGATGACCTAACAAAGCACCCCTAGCAACGCACTATCTGTGGTGACATCATTGTTTGGCGCCAGTGCTCTCTGGTCACACTTCGTGTAACTATTATATAATCATGTCTGATGTTCCATTGTCATGTCCGCCTGTCACGACAGTCTAGCAACGCATCCCTAGCAATGCGCCATCTCGTGACACTTTGTGGAACTATGATATCATCTTCTCTAGTCACATCATCATCTCTACCCTTTCCTTCCCTCACTGAGGGCGATACACGGCAAGGCATGCAGTCCCTGCCCTAACTACTCAAGAGGTTTATGGATCTAATATGCAGAGGAAGTGTTGAACAATTTGTTGCAAGGGAAATAAAAAAGGCAAGACATGGAGTTGAAGTTAATATTAAAATAAAGCATTATTTACTGACGTTGGAAAGTACACATGTGTTCGTCTGAGTGACAGGAAAAAAATATTAATATGAAGACACAATTACAGAATAAAATTGAAACAAAATTAACAGCTTTGACAAACTGGTAAAAGGAAAGGTTCGCTAGATATAATGAAAATAGTCAGACTGTAATTGATAATATTGCCAATCTCAGCTATAGATACTTGATAATCTGTTTATCATTAAACTTAAGATTCAACCAAACTCCAAACAACATCTTTATTTTGGACATCATTATATCCACCCAAATATTTTAATGATTAAGCTAAGATGCTAATAAAGTGCACCACTACGATAAAGATGCAATAAATACAACAACAAAAAGCAGCATAACAGTTGAAAAGCAAAATGACATAAGAAATTTATGATGAAATAAATTAATTGTGATTTTTCCAGCAAACAAGGCTAAGATTACCATTTTAATGGAAAGATCCTATTATAATAACAGTGACAAACTTCATCTGATGGATTCAGAATATTGTTACGACAGCGGGGCTCACGTGACGAGTATTTTGGAAGATTCGCTAGTGTGTTACGACAGCGGGGGTCACGTGACGAGTATTCTAGAAGATTCGTTAGTGTGTTACGACAGCGGAAGTTAAGTGACGCTGGTAGCACGTGTTGAGAGTCTTAGAAGTTTCTAGAACAGACAGTATTGTCGTATATAAGTGCGCTAGACAGTGAGAGAGTTAGACGAGGCAGAGAGACGAGGCTGAGACGAAGTAGACGAGGCAGAGAGAACCAAGGATGGCAGTTACGGTCGGCGGGAACCGAGGATAGCAGATACAGAGATCGGAACTTTAGTTCGCGGAGACGGACAATAAAGTCTAGGCCTAAGCGCGGTAGGAAGTGAGTGAATTGTTGTGAACTATAATGTGTAACTGTGAAAATTCAGAGTATTACAAAGTTGTATCGAGGAAGAATAAACAAGTTTTATTTAAGAAAGAACTTATATCGTCGAAGAATTAACAAACAAACATACAGAGACGTAACAATATGCTATACTAAAACATTAATATACTCAAAATATTAGAGTATCCATTGACATTGCTGGTCCTTTGCCCCAAACTCGTGCTTGAAACAGGTACATTTGTGTGGTGATGTATTATTTACTAAGTCGCCTGAGGCATATGCAATACCAAATCAGGAAGCTACAACAGTAGCTTTGGCTATTATTGATTTGGTATGACATACAAACTGCATTCAGATCAAGGCCATAACTTTGAATCAGCTGTGTTTGTTTGGCATACGAAAGACCAGAACAACACCACTTCACCCACAGTCTAATGGGATGGTAGAAAAGTACAACTGGACACTGGGATAGGAATTGACAAAGTTTTGTAACATCCACCAAGATGACTGGGATGTCTTACTCCCTCCACTGTTGATGGCCTATAGAACAGCAGAGAATGATGCCACTGAATACACTCCAACAAAGCTGATGTTTCGTCGGGAACTTCGGTTGCCAGTGGATCTGTTAACAGGACGCCCACCTTAAGAAGAGTTGCCTGAAAATGTGTCAGAGTTTGTGAAAGTGTTATCGGAAAGGATGGGTGTGTTCAAACTTGAAAACGTCTGCTGATTCCATGAAGCTATGTTATGATAAGAGATCTACTGAAGTCAGCTTTGTACCAGGAGACAAGGTGTGGTTGTATAATCCCAGGAAGACGAAAGGGAAGTCTCCTAAGTTGTCTTCTCCATGGGAAGGCCCATATGACATAGTGGATCGTCTCTCAGACGTGACTTTCCAAATAAAATGTGGTCGGCGAGGCAAACCAAAAGTGGTGCATGCCAACAGGCTTTGGTATTATCACGGTCCAGGACATTTCAGTTGGGACGAAGTGAATAATGGAACAAAAGACGTCGCTGAAGACGTGAAAAAGCCACTGTCGAAAAAGAAATTCTACCCAGTTTTGAGAAGGGAAACAGTGAAGCTCTTCATGAAGTTACAACCATTGATTTGACTATTACCGATAATAGGGCAATTCCTGATGGAGCAGATGAACCTTACGTGAAGCAGAAGGCAAGGAGACAGAGACAGTACGAAAGAAGATACATCCCTTTGTTGAATTT
>NW_013666604.1:314078-317724 GCF_000517525.1 Limulus polyphemus | reverse complement strand
GTAAAGACTTGTGTCGTTAAAGTTTCGTTGGAACAAAGTTACGGAAAGTTAATTAACAAACGGAGACGTAACAATATTGTTGCAGTACCTAATTCTTATTTATTCATACTTGACTTCATCCCTTTACTCTGTATTTTAATTCCTTTTTTACAAAATGTTAGAACTTTAAATTTTTTGTATCCACTGTTTTAGCCCTTTTAATACAGCTTGCTGAAGATGGAATATGTACATTCCGAAACTTTGAAGGATTAAATGTTTGTTATCGTCACACAGTAATGAAATATTTGTTGTTGTTGTTGCTGTTGTGCTATTATTCATACCTTAATATGTTGTTGGTTTATTAGTGCAAAGCTACACATTGGGTAATTTGTGCTCTACCCATCGTGGGTATAGATACTTGATTCTTTGCATTTTAAGCAACCAGAATATGACCTTTTAAATATTTTCTATTTCTACAAAATAAATTTCATGTTTCAGAATAGACCACTTTTAAGCAAACACTTGAAGTCTCAAACCCAAATAAGATTATTTTTGCCTTGAAAACAGGGCCTCAGATGTCTTAGCGTTAAGGCTCCTTGTTGTGTTATGTTAAGATTGAGGACTTCTATCGCTAAAATTCGGGAATCAATCCATGACGTCGCACATCATAGATGGCCCAAAGTGCATTTTTGTGCTTATTTAGACCGTAGCATCCTCTACCCCTTACTGTGCTCGTTTTATAGGAATATATTTGTTTACCACTGTAACTATAGTTACCAAACGAGCTTATTTCATTCAAGTTTTCGAACGTTGAAGTTTTTGTCGTATATTCGAAATAATTAAATAAAAACTTTTAGTATGAATTGTTTTACATTTATATTAAACTTTTAAAGCCGTATTCTATTCTAAAAAAAAGAGAGATGTTAGGCTTAATAACATAATACTGATAGAAAATTATGTTTAGTTAATTATAATCACTTATGATTCTATTTTCTAATTAAGTTTATAAATTATACACAAAATCTGGTATTCAGCGGTGAGTATCTTGAATCTTTAGTGCTATCTTGTTTCAGTATGGTAATCAGTACGAATAAAGACCAAGTAACGTCAGATACTAGTCGTAGTCTTATGGCAGTGACAGTGTGTGCAAATTAATAATATCAAATATTTTGAAATTTATTGCTTATTATATTCATTTATAACTTTTCCACCCGAATTAACAGAAATTTCCTATTACATTCCATTGGAAACTTGTTTATGTAATCAGTTATTTTAACGTTATTACATACATAATTTGTTGACACTTTCAGAGGCCATGAATTACATTTTTGAACAGAAAACTAAATGTTTTGATTAACAACCACATTTCAGTTAAATAAAACTTATTTAAATATTTTTGTAAGTGGCTGGTTTAAATTTCTTGGGATTGTGACCTACTTGTTTGAGTATGTTATATATTTGAATATATATATTTTCTGTTCTCAGATTCATATTTTTTTATTTTTCCTCGTATATGTTTATAATTATACAGATTATCTCATTGCAATTGTTATGCAGTTATATAATATATACTTAATGTAAAAAAAAATTACTAAAAGTGAATTAGAAAATTACAAATGAGCATAAACATAATATTTGTCATTTCTATGGTCATGCTCTTCATTATAAGAATGTTCTTACTATTTAATCTATAAAAAAAGTTAGAAGTTCACAACTCTTGTAACAAAGGTAGAAGTGGTTTGTGATTAAAAAAATCCTAGCAGTCCAATGTGATTGTTTCATTATGAAATAGATTAAAAACACTTTAACATGCACAAATTAGAAAATTGTTTTAAAAAGAAACAACAAAATTTGAAAACACAGAGAAGAATCAAACAAAACTGTAAATGAATTACTTTGTTACAATTTATGGCTTTTACAACAAGGAATATTTGTTTCTTCAACACATACAATATTTCAGTCTTTGGTGCTATCATTCTCAAGTAAAACTTGGGTATTTGAGAATGGTCGCACCAGTGATCAAAATGTACCTGTTCTAAAAACAAACCTTCACTGTAAAAGCTGTAACTTGTGATAAAATAAGCTTAATGAAAATTCTGCAAATTGCTTACACTTCTATTAGTTATGATTTTTTAGATAATGAAATTGGAACATTAGCTTCTGATTTTTATCATCTTGTAATACAAACTGTATTAAAATATAATTTTTAACACTAAATAGAAGGAGGAGTATAAAGTTATGGCATCATCCCATCATAAATTGTCTCAAAATATTGGATTTGTCCGACGAAAAAAAGAATGTGAGCTTCCTGGATTAGAAGGCTTGCCTCTACTTCCTCCTATCCCTTCTTTGAAAAACTTTCCTAAAGATCGTTATAAGAATAGCAAACTTCTTAACTTTCGACTGTTTGGTGAGAAACAAAAAGAACAACAAAGAAAGCTGTAAGTTTTTGATGAATTGTGGAATATAAGTATACTGTGCATTTTGTACTTTCTTATTTGTATATAGAGTCTTTCATAGTTAGTTAGTTATTCTAGTATGTGCAATTTTCAATAACCTGGTCAAGGAACTTATTAAATTACTTTTTATATAGCTACCTTTGCTCGCTATCATTTCTTGGAGGTAACACTTGATTTGCCTTTGGGGGGTAAAGCTATGCACTTCGTTTATGGAGGTTGACAGAAGATTTATCTATAGTTCAATCAGGTGATATCTCGAGGTTATAACATTCCTTGTGTTTCAATGTAATTGACCAACAGTGACATAGATGGTGCCGTTAGTAAGCTCTATCTTGCAAGCTCAAGACCTCAGTTTGGTAACTTTAAGTTATAATTTTCACTTAAATAGTTACACACTCTTCTAAAGTTTGACCTGTAATATTAACTAATTCTTAATAAACCTCTTAGTAAATTCTTAGGAGAGTTTAGAGAGAGCTCACTAGCAAGTAATGGTGTTGTTCTTCTTCCTATGAAATTATTTAACTTTGATTGTTTTTGAGTTTAAATAAATATATATATTTCACTGTGCATTTTACATTATGTCCAGTTTCTTTATTTCATTCTCATGAATTTAGTCAATTTCTGAGAAATTTGAAATTACTTCAATATAAATATCTTGTCAGATCTTCCATTGTGTTGTGGATCTATCTTGTTGCTCTAAGCACAGTATTCTGGAATTATAAGTTTTTAGTGATTGCATTTTTTCATATATGTCAAAAGTCTAATAATAATATAGCTAACAGAAGTATAAAAAAATTATACTTATCTTTTTTTTTTTACAAAACTATTTTAAACTTGGAACATTTTAAAACTATTTTGTAGGACTGTTATAGTAGTATTAATTTTCCTTTTTAATAAACATTACTGTTTCACATTGTGGCATCCCTTTGATAAAGATAAAGGTTATGAACCAAATTCAGGCTCCTTAAGAGGATTTGAATTTGTTGGAAGACAGGTAAGTGAGATATATGAAAAAAAAAGGATTTTTCTTACACAAAAATTATTAATTATTTATTGGTTAAATGTAAGTGGCTATTGTTCGGGATGAACAATACTAAGGAAGGGCAGTGTTACGACAGCGGAAGTCGTGTGACGTTGGGTGCATGCACACTGGAGTTTCTCGAAGGATTATGAATTATCGAGGAACCTCGCGAATGTCCGAGTGTTTG
>NW_013666604.1:299401-313099 GCF_000517525.1 Limulus polyphemus | reverse complement strand
TTACTGATTGGAAATTCTGTGTATTACAAAGCTGTATCGAGAAAGAATAAAGTAGTTTTAATCAGGAAGGGACTTGTATCACTGAAGTTCCTCTGAAAGAATTTATACTGGAAATTAACAAATGAGAAGAGATGTAACAATATTAAAGAGTTACTGGCTGTAAGGAGAATGCTACTGCTTTACAAAAGGATTTGGATTAGTTGCTGACTTAAGCAAATAAATGGCAGATGACTTAATTATAATACATACAAGGTAATGCATGTACACTATTGCAATTTCAATTATGAGTATTATTTTGATTCAAATAACCTTAATAGTGTTGTGGTTCATTTGTCATAAGCCATCCAATCAATGTACTGTTGCTAGCAGCAAGGTCAATAGGATTTTATGTTCTATCTATAGGCATATTGAATACAAGTCTATTAAAGTTATAATATCATTGTATAGGTCATTTGTTAGGAAATATTTGGATACTGTGTTCAGTCTTGGGCTCCTTACCTCAGAAAGGACATTAAATTGGTGAAAAGGGTTCAGAGGAAGGTTATGAGGGTGGTACCTGAGATGGAAAGGTTGTCATATGAGGATAGGTTAATATTTCTAAACTTGTTTTCTCTTGAAAACAAGAAGAGTTAGAGAGGATTTTTTTAAGACTTTTAAGAGAATTGATAGTGTTGATGCATCATCTTTTTTCATATTTAATGGTGATAATGGTAGGACTAGGAGACACAGTAATTTTGGTGGGGTAGGAGTCATCTTCAGCTAAGACAGTTTTATTTTTCTAACAGAGCACTGGCATTTGGAATGGATGCCTTTACTTTCAGATATGTCAGATGTGATAGTTGCAGTTAATTTAAAGGAAAGCTTAATAAATATTTAAATGATAAGGGCTGGTTTTGAGCTTTAATTTGATAGGATGACCTAGAAGGACAAAAAGGTCCCTTGTCACCCGTTACTGTTATGTATAAAAATGACTATATAATATTTCAATCTAGTGTAGTTTCAGTTACATTTTTTTGCATTTCACTGGCTATGATTCTGGTAAAAACCATTAATTCTAAACAATAATTGAATAGCAGTCTATAAGTGAAAAAAATGTGACATAAATTTTTTCTTTGATTAAAAAGTAGAGCAGTTCTAGTTCTTTACTTACTTACGTTTCTCTTCTAATTTTTTCATTCTAACCTATCACAGAATGGTAATTTAAGGATAAACATAGCACACAGTTACCATATTTACCCAATATTTAGAGATTCAAGGATTTGTTGGGGTTGGAAGTTGACTGAGGAAGAACCAGAAATAAAAAGCTGACTTTAGTGTTAGGACTATTGCTCTTTAATGTGAAAATCGATTAAATATGTAATTATATTGAACTAATAAGTAAATATAATGAAATTGTATTTAAATAAAAGTAAATATAATGAAAATGTATTTAAATAAAAGTAAATATAATGAAAATGTATTTAAATAAAAGTAAATGAAAATATAGCATGCATGATACTGTTACGTCTCCATTCATTAGTTAATTTTCCGAAGAACTTTACCAATACAAGTCCTTTCTTAAATAAAACTGGTTTATTCTTTCTGAATACAACTTTGCGATACACTTAATTTCAATGGCCGTGCTACAACAAACTCTATAACTCACAACGAATGTCTCACGTGCCCAACAATATTCTCTCTCTGTCCGCAGTTCTATTACTCATTAACTCACGTTGTTTCTTGGCCGGTCTTATATATATACAAGACTACCCCAATCTAGTAGTCTCCCGACATTTCATGAAGGTTCGAGAAGGAAGTGGCGTGATACAAGCGTCACGTGACCTTCGCTGTCGTAACAATACATTTGATAACAAAGACCCTGCCAAACCCTCCCATGTGTACCACTAATAGTTGAACAAAACAACGCTAACCTAAACCAACACTCTAGGGTACCAAGATACCTTTACTGAACTGTTAAGCAATCCCCAGTCATGTCACCTCTCTGTTCTATACTATGTGTGTGAGTGTATATATATATGTATATTCATGTGTCTCTGTAAACTAATTTTACCTGATGATGACTTAATCTTGTCAAAACACTGTACATTAAAATAAAGTTTTCATCATTACCTATTGAAGCCATCTCCAAACTTTTATATGCATAATACATGAACAACAGAGTGAGGAATACAGGAAACAAATATGAGACTTTCACAGGAAGTCATCACTTTTTCAAGCCAGAAATTAGTCTGTTTAAAATGTGAAACTAAATTCACAATTAAACTTCTCTCTCTATAGCAGACTAGTTAGAAAATTATATCATAATAATCCAGAAATATCAATGCTAGTCGTAGAGCAGTCTTACATACACGAGGTTAAGTGGTACACAATATAACTATCCCATCAAATACTAGATAGTGTCTGTAATCATACTTTGCTGTTGCAAGTAACAGTTAAGGATGCATTTAGCACATTATCTTTGCTAAATCTGTTGAAATGGGACTTTAGGAAATTTTTTAATTTTGTGAATGTGAAATATATACTAAACAATGACATTTTCTGATTGAGAAGAAAGATTATATTGTTCTAATATTATGTGTTTAATGTAAATTAAAGTATGAAAATAACATAATGTTATGCATAAGGGAAATTGTATTAGTGGTTTTGATAGAATAATTCATTTTGTAAAATAGTTGGATTAATACAGTGAAGTGTGAGCCAGAAGTTATTTTGGTGAAGAAGCTTGCTCTTAACAAGCATAAATATTTATGTAAATTAATTCCTGATGAATGTAGCTATTCTTATTTGATGACCAAAGTATATAAATCTTAATAAATAGTGAACAGAAAGCAAAAAGGATTCAGAGATGGCTTGCAGAAAATCCTGCACCTGCACCTCCACCTTATCCAGGTTTAGTACATCAACAAGAGGTAAGAAAATGGTGCAAAGTATAAATTAGATCAATAATTGTTTGTCAGTGATATAACTGAACTTAAACATAAAAGTAAGACAAAAACTCACTGTATACTTTTAAGTGTTATTTACAAATGTGATAGGTTTATTGACCACCACTGTTACAAAGAAATCCCTGGCCTTTCTAGGTGGTAATTATATCAAACTGTTTTGGTAAGTTAGTCTAATTCTATAGACTGAAAATTGTATAACCTTTGATGAAGTTATTCTCTTAATTTCAGACTGGTTTAACACTGCTATTTTATTGTATTAGAATGAATTGTCTGTGAGATAATTGAAATAGGTCTCTTCAATTTCAAACATTTTAATAAAATATGGTTGGAATGAATTTTCTATTTACATTTGCAATTTTTTGGGAATTTTTGATCAAGGTCCTTGTGGAATTATGTATGAAATGCTTATAACCAGATTTAACATGATGAAACGTTTCTACAACAGGCAGTTGTTGTCCATTCAGCTAACTTTAATCATGAATATTCTGCCTAAATAACCTATCAAAGAATACAGATTTAAAACTGAACAATTTCTTTAATGATATCAAAATTACACATGAAAATATAAAGAAGATATATTTCCTATCTTCTTTGAACTACTAACACAACTTAAATTAGTAAATAATGAAACAATGTTATTTTCTTGAAATTTGAGACTTAGACGTTTTGTAGAAGGGAATTATTTAGCCCCAAATAAATTATCACTAATTGAATCCTTGATTTCAACAGTGGATAGTCATGATATTATCAACAAGTCAGACTGGACCTGTTGAAAATGGTTAACCAAGTTCAAAATAGGTTTATGAAGTTGAATTTTTTTGTTTTCAGTTAAGTTCTACATGAACATTGTGGTAATAAAAACTGTACAAATTCATTATAAGTTAAACCTCACTTACCTTGTACACTGAAATTCAATTGTCAAATTTAATTAGCATTTTAAAATTATTAAAATAAGCTAAATAATTAATTAAGCAACATTATTTTTTGTTTCAATTTGAAACTGGTAAACTATCTTATGACACAGTAGGTCTACAAAAAAAGAACAGAGTGGACTGATTCCACTGAACACTAAGATGCAAATTAAAAGAAATATGATTTGCAAAATCAAATAGGAGAATACTTTGTTTCTTTCTTTGAATTAAATATATAAAGATAAACAGTGTTATAAATAAGTATCTGAACATTAGAAACATAGTACATTTATCGAACATTTTTATCATTTATGTAAGTAATACCTAATTTAGAACCCCAAACTGCAATATTAATACATGTAATTACAGCAGAAAGTGTTGGCTTTTAAAATTGATTGGTTTCATGGAATAAAGCATGGCAGAACTATATTTAAATTAAGTGTCATGTTTAGTTTTTTCTGTAACTCTTTGCCCAAATATTTTGTGTGAAAATCCCACAGCCAAGCCTTGATAGTTGTCTTTACTATAGTTTTAAAGTTCTCTTATACAGCAAGGTAATGTTTTTCCATGGATCCATCCATATACACTGGTGTTAAAAAGTGAAAGAACAAACTATTCTTTTGAGCACTAACAATTTGTTTCTTAGCTTTTGGAAAGCAGACTAACTATTTATAAGTTGATAACCATCAATGTTTAATTTTAGATTATACAACCAGAGCATTCAGTGTTGGATTTCAGAGTGAAAAGTTTATTTACTCTTGAATAACTATATTTTCACTAATATTGATTTTGTTACATGATGTAAATAAACCATTGCTTTAAATATTGGAATGAAAAATTATCAGTGACCAAAATAGATAAATAAATACATATGTACATTCTACTGTAAATGTTAAAGCTATTATTTTGACTGAAACTTCATTTCCTGAAATTAACTCTTGTTTGTTTCATAGTTTTATGTAGGGGAACTTAAAAAAAGTGTTGCATCATCTCCGATTGCTTCATTGCCTCAGCAGTGGCAAGAAGGAATATTAAAGCGCTCGCTGTCCTTTCATAAATCTTCCACCAACTTGAGCCCAGTAATTGAAAGGCTATTAGCAGATGTAGAGGAGAACTATGTGAAGACTATGAGGAAAGCTGCAGGTGACAAAAAACTTCTTCTTCACAAAAAAAGATTTAAGTGTTTTAGACCCTTAAGGTAAAATTAATGAAACCAATATAAGTTACTTTTGATGCTATTATCATGGGCATTGCCAGAATGTTTTGTTGGAGAAGCTCAATTTTGTTAGAGAGCTCATTTCTGTTTATGTTGCATTTTTCTTAGATAATTTTACAGTGTGTGTACCTGGTTACCACAGTATAGAACAATATGGATACTGCCTATTTACATTGTACTGAGAAAAGGGCAACTGGCAATATCCAGATAATGTTGAAATCACTGAATATCTTATTTAAAGAGGTTTATTTTACAATTTCTCACAAAATAATTTGATGGTTAAGTTTAGGAACAAATATTTATAATTTTTTTTAGATTTGATTTGGTAAGTATACTTACCAATATGGAATATGAACTTATCATTTCATACTGGCATGGCCTGGTGGTTAAGGCACACTTGACTCACAATCTGAGGTTCATGGGTTAAAATCATTGCCACTGAACATGCTCACACTTTCAGCTGTGGTGTTTTTATGATGTGACGGTAAATCCCATTATTCATTGGTAAAAGCATAGCCCAAGAGTGGGCAGTGGGTGGTGTTAACTAGCTGTCTTCTCTCTAGTCTATCACTGCTAAATTAGGAATGGCTAGTGCAGATAGCCCTTGTGTAGCTTGCACAAAATTTAAAAGAAATTAAAACAATCGTCCTGATATATGATAATGAAGTTTTCACACTTGTATTTTATGTTGACTTAATCTGTTAGTCAAAAGTCAGACACCAAATACTATGTTTTCACACTGAACATTTTTACCTATGTTTGGTCATGTTGATCATTCAGGTATTAATTATGGTTAAATGATTAATATGATAATATACTACAAACATGTAATATTTACAAGTTGATATCAAATATAGACATTCAACATAATTAAGATATATAAGCACACAACAGGTTTGTCCTGTTTTCAAAGTTTGGCTGTCTATATGTATAACTTGCATGCACCAATGATTTATGAGAGAGAATTTGTACATGCAGTTTTGGAAGTTAACCAGTGTTAAAACATTTTATTTTTTCAAAACATAAGCTTTATCATGAAATTAAATTATTTACAACTTCTGATCTAAAATAAACTAACTTGATCAGAATAATTGTATAATAGATTAACCATAACTTTTAGGGATCATAAATTATTTCACAAGAATACAAAAACCAACATAATTAAAGTGCACGTTATTTATATGGAAGCCCCTCTTCCCTGCCAGTATCCGTTTTTGAGGTGAAAGGTAGAGGACCCTCTTCCTACTGTGGACCTGATATACAATTTCAGATGCAGCCAGGTGTTAGTTGAGGTCAAACTCCCATTTACAATCTGTCATACCTTAACTACTCTACATCAGGAGGTCCCATTATTTCTGTAATTTTTCTTCCCTTTTTTGGCAACACATTACTAAAGGGCAAAGAGGTGTGTTATTTTTACTTCCTTCTCAAACCCCATGGTTTTTCTTTTGGTGCTTCCTAAAAGGAAATCATCCTCTCACCAGCCCTTCACTAGTTCAATGTGGGATTCTAGCTTTTTGTGAGAAGAGGTAAGATATTGTATCAGAAGTTAAAATTTGTTTTAACTGAAAATGTATTTCCAATAGATACTTACCTCTTCTCACATTTTCCACACTTCTTCCCAACTTACAGTGTGGTTTGGTGTGATCTGATCAATCTCGAAATGGTTAGCAGTTGCAAGATTAGAGATGGTACTAGTTATGGTAGGGGTAGTGTTGCACTCCTATTGGTGGAGGATTACTGCATAATCATCAGTGAGAGTATCAAGTGGGAGGTAAGTGTCTACCAGAAATACATTTTCAGTTTAGGAAAATGTTAACCTTTGTTAAATGGCTTTGCAAAGCATCTTTTATCAGATTTTCCTAAACTTTTACCACAGCTGATGAAAGACTAATTAGCTTATAATTACTTGGACAATTTTTAACACCTCATTTGAAAAGAGGAATGACATTAGCTAACTTACAATTATTTGGCACCTACCCACTATTCAAGAGCTTACAAAAAGTAGTAACAAGTGGCTCACATATCCAATCTTTAACCTCCTTCAAAACCCTTGGGGAAGTATTATCTGGCCCAGGAAATTTGTCATTCTTTAAACTTCCCAATTTGTTTCTTAACAAGCTCAGAATTAATGCAATCATTTTTGTTTGACCTTGTTTCCATCTATCAACTGTTCAATATGAGGATACTTAAATCTTCATTAGTAGAAACTGAAGGAAAAGCAGAATCTCATAATCATCAGATATAAGTTTTTTTGTCTCAAGAGTCCTACCCCCATCTTAACATTTTGTGTACCCTTAATGTATTTAAAATAATCCTTACTGTTCATTTTTATTTTCCATCAACTTTTTTTTTCATACATCCTTTTTGACATCCTAATTTCTTGTTTGATGATATTTCTTGATCTTCTATAATCACCTGTCATATTGGTCAATTTAACATTCTTAAATTTGTGATGCTTTTCTTTAATTTCATCTCTTATATCCTTTGTGAGCCAACCTCGTATTTTACTTGCAGAACCACCCTTCTCTTTCTGTAAGGAATATTTTTATCTTGAATATTTAAAAATTTTCCACATTTCATAAATGTCTTCAAATAATTCAGCTGCCCAATTCACAACAGATAATTCTTGTCACATCACTTCAAAACTAGCTTTTTTGAAATTGGTAACTAAAGTACCATTATTCCTAAATTCCATATGTAGCAAAACATCGAACCCAATAGAGCAATTATCACTTGTGCCCAAATGCTCCCCAATTTTTACCTTCTCAACCATTTCTACATTATAAGTTAACATTAAATCTAAAATAGCATTGTTTCTAGTAGGTATCTTGAATTTCCAAAAAACCTTTCTCCCTCATGATTTGACTCTAACATTTCCCAGTCTATATGCCTGAAATTAAAATCACCCATAATAATGACTTCATTAATAGCTGAAATCTTAATCTCATTGAAAAGTTTCTCACTAATTTCATCAGTATCATCTGGTGGCCTGTAACAAATTCCCACTAAAAGCCTTTTTCCCCTTATATCTGCTAATAGAAACCCAAATGGATTCAATCTCCTTGCTATAATCTTTGATATCCTCAATTTCAACAGAATGTAACTCACATTTTACACATAAAGCCATTCCTGTCTCTCTTTAGTACTCTAATCCTATTAAATGACTCTGTAATTCAAAGAAATTTCTGTCATCAAAATCATCTGCATTTAACCATGTTTCAGCTAGTTTCAATATATCAAAATCCTCAATTCCTACCAGTGCTTTAAAGTCATGTATTTTAATTCTTATACTTTTAGCTTACAATAGTAACAATTAAGCCTAACTTAGAACTACTTCTGTACTCATTTCTTTTGCTAAACTTTTCTCTACATTTTATTGTTTTTGCATTTAGTTTATCCTGGATCTCACCACTGTCTAGTCCTAGTTTAAAGCTTCCCTTACAGCTGAGTTAATAGCCCTTGCAAACAGGACCAAACCTACCATATTTAAATGTAAACCATCCATTCCAAAAAGCTCCCTTCCCTCATTGAACTGATCCCACAAATTCAACCAACCAATATGCTCATCCTTACATATTAACTTAAGCCTAGCATTCAGCCCTAATGACCTACTTATAATTTCATCCACACAATTAATTCTCAGTAGTATCCCTGACACAGTTAAGATATGGCCTTTTCCTTTAAATGCCTTTATCAACCCCTTGTACTTATTAGTTAGCTCCTATTATCTACTTTTCCCTATATCATTAGCCCCAATGTGCACAACAAAGACTGCATCATTGCTAGCCCCCTTTATTATATCTCTTGCTTTGTCGGTTATATTCTCCACCTATGCCCCTGTGTAGCATAATCTAATTATTTTCTCCCTATTTATGCTACAGACTATCATATCCACGTGCCTTGTCAAGGAATCACTTGTAATTATAACCTCCTTAAGTTTATCATCCACATCTGTCTCTGACCCCTTTTGTTTTCCTTCCCTCTAATAGTTCCTCATCTGCACAAGCAAAGGGCTGAAATCTGTTTTCCAGTAGAATAGGCTCGTTACAATTAACTCCATTACTTTTAGCCCTAATAGTACTCTTTCTAACTTCCTGAAAGTCATTGTTAGCTGATGCATCACATGCATGTAAAAGATTAAGCTCCTTTTGAAATACTGCTGCCATTTCTCACAGTTTACACTTCTTTTTATCTGTTGCCTCTACTTTAATTGGAATAACCTCCAACTTCTCTTCCAACCTACAAACTCTACATACAAATTGAATATCTCCACTATTAGTACTAACTTCCTTAGAATTACATACCAGTCCTGAGTTCCCAAATAAATCCCATTCACTGCACCCATCACACATAAAAAACTTGGAATGCTTAACTCCTACACTGGTCTTAATCATCGTATTTATATTGTAACCTGGAAATAAATACTCAATACCAGTAGCTTATTGCCAATGCTGTTAAGCCTAACATTTGAGAATCAAATATATTATAGTTTTTTATCCCAACTTTATGTTCACACTAAAGTAATTAAGTTTATCTTTAATTATATAAAAGTGACAAATAAGTAGCTTTACTTTATATGATGTTGACGTAATACAAATAATACAATGTATTTGCATAATTTATAACCTACCTATAATCTAGTGGATCTTAAGTCAAAAAAGCAAGTTAATCCTTAAAACACAAAGAGACTAACAATTCTGAATCAACTTCTGGGTATAAAACATATCAAAGTTATTCATTTACTTGTAAAATTAAAAATGTAAAAACTAATGTTTAAAGATATGGACATGCAAAGCTGTTTTATAATGTTTCAGTATTTGATTCTGTTTCTACAGTAGGTCACATTTTCAAAATATCTGAAGAATCAGTTCTGTGTTCTTTACAATAAGTCATGTTTTGTCAAGATGCTTGAAAATCAGGTTGTTTTGTTTTCTTTTCAGTAAATCATGTTTTCAAGGTACCTGAAGAATCAGTTTTGTTTTCTTTTTAGTAAATCATGTTTCAAGAATGTTACTTACCTATCTGCTCTATTAATTGCCATGTAATTTTTGCACATGCCACAATCCTTGAACAAACTCCCACCCCTACATGTGTCTAAGTGTATTGCACCAGCATATGATGTAATAATTATAATGCTGTAGGTCTTCACAAGTAGAAGGCTGACACAACCTCCATTTGCTGCATTCTCTCTGAGAAATAAGGTGATCATAGGCATATTATTTCCTTGGCACTGTCTGTGTTCAAATATGTTTTTTTCCTATGTTTTTAGTTTCTAGTTATCTTGATTGACTGCCTTTCTTTAGTGCTACATTACTTTGTCCTCATTGCAATTTTGTTTCATCCATGTGATGGCAACTTCATTTTCTCTGGCCACCACATTTCTTATTGTGCTATTTACAACAACAAATACACAAAAATAAATAAAAAATAACTTCCCAAAGCTTAGACAGTCTTTATCAAGCACTTTCTCTAACTGTTTCATAAATGGTTAGAGGTACTTTTCTAAATATGGAGCTGACATTCAGTATTTATCTCTTTAGCTTATTGCATGGAGCAAATGCATAGCATGTTATAGGTCTCAAAATTTCAATAAGTGTCATGGTACTATGATTATCATAGATGTACTAAATTACTTCAATTCTATAGAGCTGTGATGAACCACGATATGACAGCAGGTTCACTGCCGATATTTTTCAACCATGATGTTACTGCATCAGGTGGCTAGTTCTGTTTTATTGCCTTCTGGGAGCTTGCCTTGCCTTTAGATGATTTTTACCATCTGTTCCACCTTCAGTCTTTGCTTCTGGCTCTTATCTTCTTAATAAAGTATGGATACTTCCTTCTTTTTTGTTTGCTACACTCATAACTCATTTTCTGTCTCTTTTGCCTGGGTATTATAATGAATCTTGAGTTGCTTTATTTCGTGAACCTCCTTCTGTCCAAACTACAAATTGATCAATGTTTTCCTTGTCCTTTTTGTCTTCATGATTCCTTTGCTCTGGCCTAAAATTATAACCCTTCTCTCTTTCTTGAACTTCAACCTCTTATACCCCTTCTGTATGCTTGGGGTGCACCTCTTTTTCCTCCTTTATTTCTTTTTTTCCTGCAGTCTGCTCATCTTATCTTCACCCTTGACCTCCTCACTGTAGCTCTTCTTCACAACCCTAATAGTTTTTGATGAGGATATTTATTATTTTTCTTTTGTCTCTTAGGCTTTTACTTCTTCCTCTACTGTCTCTATTGTTACTTGGTCTCTCTGTTCTTGGGATATCCTCAGTCTGGATTATTTTCTTTTGGGTGTCCACCTCCCTTCATTCTCTCTCTCCTTGACTGAAGTCTTGTCTCATTTCTCAATTCACCATTCTTTGTTTTTTTTTCCCAATATCTTTGTATCTTGAGCTGGGGGTGCTTTCAAACAATCTTCTTTTGATTCTGTGGTCTCCTGTCTTACTAGACCACAGATACCTCAGTTGGCTACCTGATTATGGCAGTCCCATGGGGCTAATTCTTCTGTTCCTCATCTCTATCATTTATACTTGACATAAATTTTGTCCCTTTTCTCACTGCACAATTCTTTGGGGGTGTTCCTACTTCCTTGGTATATTGGGTTGGGTCTGCTCACCAACAATCTTCCTTTATTTCCCTGATATCTTGTCTCACTAGACTACAGATACATTGGTTGGCTACTTGACCTTGGCAGGCCTGTGAGACTACCTCCTCTCATGTTCCTCCTCCCTATTGTTTCTACTAGCCGTTCCATCCTCGCATAGGGTGGGCCATTAAGACTCTTGGTAATAACCCTTCCAATGATCCAATTATTGGTTCTAGAACCTCTAATGATAATACATTCTGACAATTATGGGGTCATTTCATCCATCACTCTTCAAGGAGGCATTGGCTTTTGGGAAGTTTCCCTTCCCTCGCCTTTTGACATACTTCCATCTGTTTTGAAAATTGCCTATTACCTAGTAGTGTTATCCATTCCACACCTTTCATCTCTTGCTTGATACTTTCCCATTCTTTCATCATTTTTTCTCGTTATTATTGCTTGTGGTCTTAATTGTTTGGACATTCATGTCTTCACTGCCTCTTGTCCTCTATATCATAAGGATCATTTGAGTTGTTCCCTTATTTGTTCTTTCTTCCAAAGACTTGGGCTGCCTGGGAACATGATCAGTTGTTTTTTCTCCAATTGCTTTCAATCTGATTACCTCATAATGTAATTTTCTATTCCCAATCACCTTTTATGTCCAGATAAGGCTGGACCTTGATATCCTGCTCGGACTGGCCTCTTTTGTGCCACTGTCACCCCCTTTATTTATATGACTTACCTTGATTGGGTTCATCAGCTCATCTATCTGGCACTTATTCTTTGGGTGAGTCTGACTGAATGCCTTTTGATCTTGCATCTCATCAGTTGTGGTTTATCCCAGCCTTTCTTGCCTCTTTTCAACACTGACCATTGGAGGAGATTTTCTAGGCTATTATGTTGACTTCATCTCTCACTACTTACATCACTGATTTTGTCTGCTTTCCACATCCTTCACACATTTCATGACAGCAGTACATGTTCACCAACCTTTTTTTTTTCACACATCCAAAAAACGAAGACAAAAATATTCAAACCATAAACCCACATAACATGGGGAACTAAATATTACATTTCTTATGTTTGGTGTCATCGGATCATATTGAGTAGCCAGTGTTTCCTTACAAAGAATACTACTCTACATGAAATCTGCATCCAGCAGGGAAGTGCATAAAGTTTTAAACCCATCTGTCCATTCTTAGTGCACACCGGTGAGATGGGAATTTCTGCAAAACTTCTTCAGCTGTATATCTATATAATTGATCTGGCTATTTCTGCAAATTTAACAATATAATTTTCCTGTTATAAAATCACAGTAAATTAACTGTTGAAACACACTGGGCAAGCAGTTTTACCTACTTGAGAAGCATGTGATCTCCCCCTGGATGCTGCTCCACCAGGTGATCCCCAGACTTTTGGAACTCACACCCCATGGTCCTTCTATTTCTCTTGCTATTTCGAAAGGAATTCATTTTGTCTTTGATCAGCACCACCCCTCCATCATCTTCAATATGAAAAGAGGTAAGTAACATTGCTGAAGTTAACATTTTTCCATACCTGAAAATGTAGTTCAGCTAGTTATTTTCTCTTTGCACTATCTCCCACCCTTCCTCCCCACTTCCAGTACATTTCATTTGCCTCATCAAGAATGAACCTGTGATTGTGCATGTACTCACAGGGATTACTGCACATAGGGTTTGTGTCGCCCTTCTATTGGTGGAGGGCTACAGCATTAGGAGAATTACATTATAGGCTGCTTTAATACATTTAGACACAATATTAGGTGGGGGTTTGCTCAAGATTTGTGGCATTCATAGGAAATTCTATGGCTGTTGCATGCAAGGTAATAGCTCGTAGTAGTGTAAAGATATAAGTATATATCAGAAATACATTTTCAGGTAAGGAAAATATTAACTTCCAAGACACCTGAAGAATTAGTTCTGTTTCTTTTCAGTAAATCATGTTTTCAAGGTATCAGAAGAACAAGTAACAAAATCTAAACAACCACAAATGTAAGTATATATATATATATAT
>NW_013666604.1:279367-298736 GCF_000517525.1 Limulus polyphemus | reverse complement strand
TAATGTAATGTAAGTTATGTCAGGGAAATTATCCCTCATCAGTGCTTCACCTGGACCCTAATGACTTTCTCAGATGTATATCTTTTTACATAATTATTACAAATTTATATCAGTTCATGTAATTTTCAAGCAGAAACTCCGGATCAATATGACACTACTGTTTTCAAAACAGGCAAACTAGTACATAGCTATAATCTAATATTTATCTGGGGGTCCACGTGGACTCCATACTCTCATTGACCATCACTATACATGCAATTCACCCTATAGCATACAAAACAAATTTCTAAACATAAATTTCACTATATAGGCTGTTGTAGAGGATAATCCATCAAATTAGTACAGTATCATCTGGTCTGTTTACATATAACATCAATGTGATAAGAATGTATGCTCATATCATTCTTCTGATATGGTACTTCCCTCCACTCACAAATGTTTTTCTTTATGTATGACACAAGCCTTCTGCTCCTCCCTATTGGAATCTCATGATTCCAACATATCTCTCATGTTAATCATCATGTGTCACTTCTCCACCAATATTAGCATGACATATTCATGTGCCACATGTGACTCCCTCTATATGCCTATACCGAACTATCACTTCTTGTTTGGCAGTGCTTTTGTTTGGATGTGTTCCTTTTTTGTTTAAAATTTCATGTTTGTCTTTTGTATACTTACAAAGTGGTCGTCATTTATTTTCACTTCTAGTTTCTATTAAGACTGTTTCTTAACTTCACTTTAATCCCAGAGTATTACAGTCGCATTGTTATTTATACTTTCGATTATTGGTTGACTCTTCCTCATTATAAGTTCTGAAGTTCATGTTACCACTTCGGTATTCACACCTGTGACTAATGCTATGTCTCAGGCCTCAGGTGCAGGCAATCTGGTGGAAGATTTATCTGCATTTATTAGTCGGAAGATTGAATGTTACATGGGTCAAATTCTATCTCTGGACCTCACCCCACTTCCTCCCCCCCAAAAAACACCTTGTTCAGGCAGATAAGGACTTGGATTGCCTATTTCCACATTCCTGATTTTGCCATGCCTTCCTGTGCCCTACCTGAGGAATCAGTTAGGCCTAATATGGTCTTTTTGGATTTCATTTCTCAGTTATGTGATATGTTATCCCTTTCCCATATTTCCTATTAACCAGTGTCCTTCCTTACTTGATGATCAATCTTCCCATCCCTATTTGGTTTTTCCCCCTCCCTGGATATTTGGGTACATGCTGACCAATTTTCCTACATATCTTGTCTTACCCCACAACTCTTTTACGGTATCTTTCTACCATCCATCTTCTCTCCGAGGCTCTCCACTAGAATCCTGAGGAGTTTTCTGGGGACATCCTCTCCCTTTTTTCCTCCACATTGTCTCATTTGTTGTTTTTGGCTATGGCTTTACATATGTGGTTTCTCTGTTGTTGGGATCTTCTAGGTGATGATGCAATCTTAACTTGCATTCGTTTCCCATCATCTTATCTTTGGGATTTATGTAAGACTCCATTTCTATGGTAATACATCTTTGACACAATCCCTGAGTCTTTGGAATCATGAGTTGCATCAGTACAACAACAGTCTACCCTTTTCAATCTTGTTGCCCATTTGTCTCAATCAGAGCCAAATATGGTGCCTGTTACTCTTTCCTGTCCCTCCTTTTCCCACCCTTACCTGTCCATTCTTCTAACAGTGCCTCTTTTCATCATTTCTCCTATTATACTTGTCACATCGCCAACAGTATCGGTAACTACCCGGTGGTTTCTAGTTCAGTGGGAGCTTGGCTTGCCAATTTTCTTTTTCACTGATGTCAAAGATCATTGGTTTCTTCAAATTTTTTGAAAGAATTCGTGATCCTGTTTTTTCCCCACTTTCTATATATCCTATACCCATTTTGTTCCCTATGCCTCGGCATCCCATGACCAGCCAGCAGTAATTGGAGGCGGTTCAGGAACTACTGTCTCAGCAGGCCATTGAATCTATTCTACAACCTTCAACAGGATTTTATTCCAGTCTCTTTGTTATTCCCAAGAAAACTAGGGACTGGAGGTCTGTCATCAATTTGTCCTGCCTCAATCGTTTCATTCAACTGCTACATTTTACCATGGAGTAATTTCTCACCCCCACAGTGGGCATTTTCTCCCAGCTTTTCGATGATGAAGATGGACATTGCCAATGCTTATCTCCACATCCCTATATCACCACAGTCTCATCAGTATCTTTTGGTTCATCCATCACTGGGTAGTTTATGAATTTTACATCCTACCCTTTGGGCTTGCTTCCACCCCTTATGTTTCCTGTCAGGTGATCAGAGCTATTGCTTGCCAGGTTTGTGATTCCACCATTATATAGATGACTGGCTTCTTCTGGCTCATTCCAAACTAGAGTTGACCATCCATACTCGTCAGTTCCTTCTAGTGGCTGCTCAGGTGGGCTGGTTAATCAAATCAGAGAAGTACTTTCTCCAACCTACCCAATACTCATCCACTTGGGTGTCTTTTCTGACACTCATCTCAGTCAGGCCCAACCTTCTCTTCTACTATTTCGTTCCATGGATCTGTTAGTTCACCATGACCTTTCATCTCCTTTACTTTCTGCTTGTAAGGTTCTACTGGTTATGGGGATGTGGTCTTCACTGGCCTCCCTCAGTCATGTGCATATACAATCTCTTCAGTGGGATCTTAACGATCAATGGAACCTTGCTCGGGATCCCTTGTCAGCTCCTGATACCCTTCCTCCTACCCTGATGGACAATCTGCATTGGTGTTTGGATAAGACCCATGTCATCGGGCATCTCGCTTCCTCCTCCTCATCCGGATTTACATATTTTTATAGATGCATCCCTTCAGGGTTGGGGTGCATGGGTCAATCACCAGGAGGCTTCATGTCATTGGTTTATTGAGGAAGGGTCTTTGCTTATCAATGGCCTTGAGCTCCTCGTGGTCCATCAGGCTTTGAATCACTTCTTTCCTCTTGCCAGATATTGTATGGTGATCATTCATTCTGACAGTTCTATAGTGGTAGCACATATCAATCATCAAGGGGCACCCTATTGAGATCTCTCTGATTTAAAACATTGGATATACTATATTGGACCCACACACACCACATTCATCTTATGCATGTCACATTCCAGGTTCTTTTAATTTTGTAGCGGATTGTCTTTCCCACTCCAAACAAATATATCCAATGGAGTGGTCTTTAGATCCCCATGTTTTCTGGTGGCTTTGCAATTGGTGGGGTTTTACCCATGTAGATGCATTTGCCACATATCTCATCACAAGTTACCCCTCTTTTGATCCTGAGTACCTCATTCTCAGG
The DNA here is from genome assembly GCF_000517525.1 of Limulus polyphemus. Taxonomy (NCBI): domain Eukaryota; kingdom Metazoa; phylum Arthropoda; class Merostomata; order Xiphosura; family Limulidae; genus Limulus; species Limulus polyphemus. Next base: position 295,416 of record NW_013666604.1, on the reverse strand, counting down.
CTCTGGCTGTCGACACCTTCAGCCAGGATTGACCTCACAAATTCCTTTATGTTTATTCTACTATTCATTATTTCATTGGATGATCTCTCTCTCATTGATATCTCTCTGTGTCGTGTCCTTCTGATTGCTCCTTATTGGCCAGCTGAACTGTGGTTTCCAAGATTGCAACTGCAACTTTTCCCTACAGTACCTCTTCCTTTTGTCTCCCTCCTTTCTTCATCAACCTTGGTCACTGGTTCTACATCCAGTCATTCATGTCCTTCATCTTCATGCCTGGCTTTTATCTGGTTCTTGGTGAGGAGATCAGGCTTCTTCCATCAAATAGCTTTCCTTTTAGCTCATTCCATATGTCCTTCTTCAATGGAGGTGTATCAGCACAAATGGAAAATGTTCTGCAGTTAGTCTGTGACTCAAGGATTCCCTGCTGACTGACCTACTGTGTTGAAGTTTCTCGCATGGCTCTCGGGATACCGGTTATCATTTTTTCTGATACCATCGAGTTTTTGTATTTTTTGTACTTACTATGCTAATGTTTTCCTTTTGGATTTGTTGTTCCCGATATGGCCTACTATTCTGGACTGGGGCTTTCCTTATGTTCCATGTTTCACCTTTCCCTTACAACATATTTCTTTCTCCTCTTAGCCTGTGATGTTTCTTGTACACTTTACCACTCTACCCATCTTCTTCTTTATCGAGATCATTCTTTCTTCCCAAAGTTCTCGGAAGCTAGGAAGGGAAACCCCTCAATTTTACCTATTTTCCTTCCTTCTATTTCTCATCTCTGCCCTTGCCCCGATCCGGATAGACTTCTATGTCTGGTCTGTACTCTTCATTGTTATATTGCCTGCCTTGATTCCTTCCATGGTACCCATTCCTGACTCTTTATTACTTGCTGGTCTTCCTCTGTTGTGGATCTTTCTCCTTCTACCCTCACCAATTGATTTGATTGGCTTATTCCTCTTTATGTCTTCTTCCTCCTGGACTTTGTTCCAGGTGCCTTCTCATCAGAATCGAAACCTCACCTTTTCCCTCGCATCTCGTCTTCATCAGCCATTGGAGGAAATCCTACAGTCAGGCATGTGGATTACACCTAATATGTTTTCTCCCATTATTTACACCATATCGCGGTTCTTCTTTGTCGGGTTTTCATCTTCCACCTGTGGCTTTTCTTCAGGATTCATTGCAACTTTAACTGAGTAAGTTTATATTCACACTTTTCTTTTCTTTTCAAGGGCCTTTGCTTCATTTACTCATCGTATGGATCCTGCTCTGTGGCAAGTGATGTCTGACCAGGTATTCTTCAACTTCACAATGCTCACTGTTGAGATGAGATGTTCCAAAAGATCACTTATACGTGAATAATCTCACAATGTAATTGCTTGATAAACTTGCTCATTCCAGACTGTACCACCCATGGACTGCATGGGCAAAGTAGAAGGGGATACCTGCCCATCTCTGCCATGCCTTGTTTTGAATGAATTGGTATGGTCTGCTTTTCAACATAGGGTTTATGGTCACCCATTGCATTGTCTCAGATGATGACATTACTCCGGACTCACCACCGCGTTCTCACTCCCCTTTCTTCTAGTGGAGTATGGGAGTCCTTACCTCTTTCCAGTTCCAAACTGCTGGCGGGGTTGGCCATGGAGGCACCCTCCTGAATGGGTTACTCACAAAGATGGCTATAACCATTCAGTGCAGAGTATGGTGGTGGTGTTCTGCAGGTATAGATGATGTGCTATCCTGCAATATGCCATATACATTCACAATAAAGCTCTCATCCTACCGCCGTGTGGATGTCAGTACCCCATGGCTGTCTTTTGGATTTAGAGTAAAATCAATCAACATAAGACCTCAGACATGTTTATAGTTGTCTATATTCCTCCCTCATTCGTATTCCTTCTGTGTTGTGGGTCACAGTGTAGGTAAGGGGGATTGTCCTGGTTCTATTCTTTTTGCTATCCCTCATTGTATCTTATTCCTTGGATGTTATTGCCTTTTGGATGGTTCTGGTCATTTTTGCCGTTGGGGGAGTTGATTTATATTATAAACTTCCTTCTGATACCGGATGTCGGGTCCCCATATTGATAGATTAAAGCTAACACATGTCATGCTCAGGATTCAGAGAGGTTCTAGATTCCCCCAGTCTCTTGAATTTGAGTATGATCCTCACCCTACCCTCACGTGGATGTTGGTTCCCAAAGGCATGGGTTTTGGATGTAGTTTACTTACCGAGTATGGTCCATCACACCCTAACCACTCTACACCTAGGGGCACACCCATTGTTTCACCCACTTTTATACTTTTTGGGATTGAGTTCATATATATATTTACATAGTTAGGATCACTATCCTGCCACATTATTCCACCAATTGGATGCACTCCTATCTTTTTCTGTCCTTATCTGCTACACATTTCACAGATAGGCAAAGAGTACTTCTGTCATTCCCTCACACTGGTCTTGCCACTTAATCAATTTGTGATTCTAGCTAATCTTGTGAGTGGAGGAAAGTACCGTATTGGAAGCTATAATATTCTTGTACTGAAAATGTATTTCTGATAGATACTTCTCTGTTCTCACTCTTCTGGCCCTTCCTCCCCACTTTCCTCCATTGCTTACATGTTCTGCCAAACCTCAAATTGATAGTTTGGAAGAGGCATATAGAGGGTGTAACATGCATCATTTGGGTATGTCACACTCCTATTGGTGGAGAAGTGATGCATGATGATTTACATGAGAGACATGTTGGAATCATTCAATTCCAATAAGGGGGAGCACAAGGCTTGTGGCATGTGTAAAGAAAACATTTGCATATAGAGGGCAGCACTGGACGAGAATAACTAATATTGTGAGAAGAGGGAAGTACCTATCGGAAATACATTTTGAGTATAGGAAAAATTATAACTTCAACAAGTGTTCTCTGTAATGACTGCTTGTAATGCCCTATTTTATAGAAACCTTGTTTGATAATTGTTGTAAATAACCTGCTTTTTGGATATTCAATCCATAGCGTACTATAAAAATATATTTGTGTTGAAGTCTGGTTGGACCCAAGGTGACCCACAATGTACACTGTTAGTTTTCTTTAAGTTGAATTTTCCAGCATTGTGGTAATCTCATCATATGTTGATGGATAACAACTTGAATAGAAGAGTATAATAAACTTCTGCATTTTTTTGGATACATTATTTGTATAAAGAATGGTTTAATACTATATATTTATATATTGAGGAACAATGTAATTTGGTAATTTATTGATTTGTCAACATATTTTCTCTGGAAGACATATTTTTATGTTGTTCACATTGCATGCTAACCCTAAAAAAAGTTGTTATGCAATTTGTTCTTGGAATTTCAATCCAGAGCTTACTCTAAGTCTGGCATTTTATTAGTGAAATTAAACAAGATATTGCAGTCTGATATCTGTGTTTTCCTATTCAGGCTGTAATATAAGCATATATAAGCATGTGGTTATGTCATTTAAATTAAAGTAATTTCAGTGTAGTATTGGTTTTTCTATATTCAGGCTGTAATGTTAATATATGTAAACCTGTTCTACTATAAGTGAAATTAACATAATGTAATCTAGTATAAATTTCCCTATTCTGGCTGTAATGTTAGTATATATATATGCCTGTTGTAATGTAAGTGAAATTAACTTAATGAAGAATAGTATCAGTTTCCCTATTCAAACTGTGACGTGTGTGCAATATTTTCATAGTGTATCACACAGACTGTTGTTTCTGAATTTCATATAAAGAAATCCTACATGTATGATGTGTTGATATAAGCATTAGTTTTATGTTATTCCAATGTCATCATAATTCCTCAAGTTATGGATGGGGGATTCAATAAGATCAAGTATTCAATGACACATCATGTTACTGACTCCATACTTAGGGATCATTCAGATAAATACATTATTTTTTTAATTGAGCAGGACATTACATTTTAAACACAATTTTAACTTACAGTGTGTATAATAAAACAGTCCACAGTAATTTAGACTTTGAACATGACAAAGCCCCTGCACAATGTTATGAGAATCACATTTGATTAAGTATTCAAGCTCATCACTCTTACAATTAAGTTAGTATGTCTAACCTCTTATTAAAAGATGAGAAAGTAACATATAAGTAATAGAATACATGCTGCCATCCACCTAGTTTCAAAATCTTCATCATAGTGGACAAAACAACAGTTTCAAAACTGAACATTGGCATATGTAAGTGGCAGTAAATTATTAAAATGTGATCTAATTTAAGTTCTAAGTAAAAGACATAAATTGAGTATATTTTATTTAAAAAAATGAATGATATTTATATTTGTAGTTTTGATAAAAGAGTTAGCACAAAGGATCACATATAAAGCGTAATAGACTTAAAATAAGACCCAAAACTCGAGTTCAAGAAGAATACTCAACTATTCGAAAGCGCTCGAGTTTTGAGTCTTATTTTAAGTCTATTTATACTTGTAGAATATTGTGAAATAATTAATAATGAAAAAGTGAAAGATTTATATTCTGACACGATACCTTACCTCCTCTCACATATTAGCTTTCCTTGATATTGTCCTGCCCTCTATATACATAATTTGTCACTTACCACTAGGCTCCCACTTAAACTCGCATGTTTCCACATAGTATTGAACTCTGTACAATCAGAGAACCTTGCTTGGGAACCCTCGTCCTCCACCATTCACCTTCTTCCTTCTCTGCAAGTCGACTTCACCTGGTGACACGACAAAGCCAATAACTCAGCAGATGTTTCTCCTTGCCTGAATCTTCATCTGTTTACGGATGCATCCCTGATGGGGTGGGGCATATTTGTACTCTAAAAAAATTTTGGTTTGGTGGTCCAACAACGAATAAACCCTTCATATCAATCTCTTGGAACTGTTGGCTGTATATCAAGCTTTGGATTATTTTTTTTTGAAGGTCCATAGACACCTCATAATGATCTATACCAACAGTTGTCTCTTATATCAATCATCAAGGAGGCACCTGGTCTCACTCTCTATGTTTTCACACTCTAGACCTCCTTTTCTGAACCCATTTATTACAAGTATGTCTTATTGCTTGTCATATTCTGGTTGCCCTGAAACAAGTTGCCAGTCATCTCTCAAGACTTGACAAGATTCTACCAAAAGAGTAGCCCTCAATCCTCTGGTATTCAAGTGGTTATGCTCTTGGCTAGGCAATCTTCTTCTGGTTGCTTTAGGCACTCAACACCAAACTTGCCCTGTTGTGGTCTGTTCCTCATCCTGCAACTCCATGTCGAGCCACCCTTATCACTCCATGTTGGCTAGCTCAACTGTGATTTCTTCTGCACCTTCTGCAGTCTTATGTTCCCCTTCGTCTACCTCTGTCATGATCCATCCCTTTTTCTTCATCTGCATTCCTCCCTCTCATGTACAGTGGTATCTGCACTCCATCTTCACAAATGGGTTTTTGTCTGGTCCCTTGCAAGACATTCTGGACACTCTTCATGTGTAATCTATTTTTCTTTCTCATTTCATGTGTTCTTCCTCTAACCTTGTTTATCAATGTGAATGGTGCATTTTTTGTATTTTGTCTCTACATCATGACTTCTCCCCTTCCCAAACTTCTATCCCTCACCTTTCTAAGTTTGGCCTTGTCTGTTTAATCAAAGTTTATCACTTTTGACCATTGCTGGCTACAGGGTTTTTAAATACTTTCCAATCTTCCCATTCTGGCTGTATATTCTCCTTGTCTGACTTTTCCATCCTCTTTCATTCTTTTTGCCTTCTTCGCCCTCATTGTCCTGCTGTCCTTCCTGATTGGGATCTGAATGTTGTTCTCCACACCCTTCCCCTTCCTCCTTTTGAACCTTTATTCTCTTGTTCATTGTACCATCTTTTGTTTCTTACTATTTCTTACTTCTTTTTGCATGCTGTCATAGAAGGTCAGACGTATATGCTACAGATGCTTCCCATATTCTTATATTCATCTTTATCCTAATCATGCTTTTCTACTCAAAATGTCTGTGGCTTGTGAATGGGACAGCATGTTCACCCTTATCTCCCTTTTGTCCATTGCCCACCATTATTCTGATTCTGATAATCTTCTCTATCCAATCTTGGCAGTTTGCTATTATTTGGCCTGCACTGCTCCTTTTCCTGGTTCCTGCTCCCATCTCTTTACCCCTTAGAACTCCTCTTCAGTCAGAGATCTTTCTCCCATTACTCTCACAGGTTGGCTACAATAGCTTATCTGTCTTGCATATACTTCTTTGGACAGAGACTCTTGTTTACTTTTCAGGTCTCCTCTTGCCAAATTCAACACCTTCTCTCTCTCTCTCTCTGTGGCTGCTCTCTTCCATTGTATATTGGAGGAGATCATCCAGATTGGCATGTAAACTACCCCCTCATACTTTCATCACACATTATCTTCATCATCTGGCCATCTGAGATATTTTTTGCCTCCCATTGCCATTCTCCATACCCCTTACAGTCTCGTACTGGGTAACTTCTTTTTTCTATTTATCTTATCTTTTCATGGGCCCTATTCTACATATCAGGATTCTGCTAAGTGTCATATGGTACCTGGCAGGGTATGCTTAAGTGTGAATCTGCACCATGCAGGCATTTGGGTCTGTTATGCTTACTGATGAGGTGGGATGTTTTGCAAAATTGATAGAGATTCCTTGTAGTATATTATTTACTAAATAAGGCCCAATCTAGACCATACCTACTCATGGACTACCATGAGTAAACTGGCATCAGGATAGTTGCCCATCTCTCAGGTTCTAGTTGAATAAACCTGAATTGGCCTGATTTTAATAACAGTGTCATGTAACCCACTACAGAAACCTAAGATATTGCATTCCTCTCATCTCCCCAATGCACTTTTACCCCCTTACTTCTAGTGGAGTTTGGGAGTCCTTGCTAATCACCAGTTACTAGCCACCGGGGTGTTGGACCATGGAGCCCCCCCCCACCACCACCACCAAGTGTGACCAGTTCCACTCAGTAGAGAGTAGAGTGGTGGTGGTGAACTCTCCTCCTACTGCAGAATGGACAAAAAAAAGTCCCCAGTGCTGCCTGGTTTTTGTTTGGATATTAACCAACAAATACAGTTTTCCTCAGTTGGTTTCCCCATCCTACTGCTGCTTGGATGTTGGTTCCCAGGTGGTCTTGTGTTAGACTGATGCAGGACCAATCAGCATAGGTCCTCATTCATTTGGTTGGTAAGGGCCTTTCTCATACTGTGAACTGGATTAAAAATTCCTCACATTGCCCCGTTTTGGTCTGGAGTTGACCCACCATGCTTGCTTTCCTCCATCCTACTATTGCCCATATGTTATGTTGGATGTATGCAGGTTCTCTTTGGGCACTTTCCTAATTGAACTGATCTAGATAACTTTGCACCAGTCCCTCCAACACTTCAGTGTGGGATTCTAACTAATATGTGAGAAGAGGTAAGGTATTGTACTGGAAATTAACACTTTACAACACTGAAAATGTATTTCCAATAAATACTTACCTCCTTTCATATTTCCAATGCATCTTCCAAGTGTCTGGGGCATCTTTTCATGCCTAATCTCAAGGTGATGATTGAACAATCAGTAGAGTGGAAGTCAGCTGCACAAGGAGGGGGTGTTGCACTCCTATTGATGGTGGGTTGTCACATACTCATTTGCATGCTAGAGCTCAGCAACACCACATAGAAACATGCAAATTTGGTGGGAACCTCAAGGCTACTGGCGAGAGAAAAATTTTGCATTTAGAGGGCAGCTCAAAATTGAGGAAATGTAATATGTGAGAGGAGGTATCTATCGGAAATACATTTTTGTGTTGGAAAATGTTAACTTTTGTAACTAAAAAACTAATGATGCTACTAGTATATTTAAAAACTTACTGTGTCTACAAACTTGATAATTCTAATATAAAAAGGCTTATGTTTAGTTTGAGTCATGAAATTGAAAGAAGTAAGTCACAGCTGGTGCTTAGAATTAATAATTTGATATGATAATAATTATGTCAGTTAATGCACAAGATGTTATATAGTATAAGATTTATGCATCTTTTCTTTTCTGTAGACTTCTAGAAATGGTGACAGAGGAAAAGCAGACAAGATTTATGAACACCCGAAAAATCCTAGAGAATAAGTTACATATAATGCATCCCACTGTACGCAAAGTAATGGATTTAACCAAATGCTATCTATCCAAAATTCAGTTGATAGATATTAGTATTTTTTAGTAAGTATGTTATTTTTTATTGGTGGGAGGTAGCTTGGAAGAAATTGTTCCAAAATGGTTTGCATAAAATATTAAATTTAGACAAATATTATCCCTCTTAAACTTAGATAATATGATATTATCATTTTTCCTTCATGTTTTTTCTGTAAAATGTAATATCTGGGATTATTATTTCAAATGGTGAACATTAAGTAATTTTAACCAGTTACTGTTTCTTCAAAGATTTGTTTATCAGTTATAGTGTTGTTCAGTAAGTATTTGTTTGTCTTTGTCATGTGATAGTTCGAAATGATTTAATGCCAGAAAGTTGACATTATTTTCATTGAACTATGACAGAAAAAGTCACAATATTTGATTGGGAAACAAACAACTTTCCTATAAATAGAAGTAATTAGCTACAAAATATTTTTCTGTAATTTGTCTAGTAAACACTTGTTTGTTTAGAAAAAAAGTTTAATTTTACTTATGAAAGAGGTAAATACACTGTTTGTTAAGTTTTAAAGTTAAGCTTTAACATGCATTTCAGTGATTGATATAAACATCCCATATCTCTTGGTTGCTTATTACAACATTCTTGAAGAATTGTAGTAACATGAATACTACTGGCTATTTAATAATTTTTTTTTATCTAAAGTAACTCTGAAATTTTGAAATTTGAAAAAATTATTATCAAGTATTGTAAACCTATATATAAAACATTGACTTGTAAACTACATCACCCATAATAAAATGTTCATTGTACAGAATAATTATGTTTCATGCTTAGGTAAGCAAGTTTTTTTGTGTTTATTATAAGTTACATATAGTGATTCAAATCGTGTTTTCTGTTGCTTTATCAGTAGTTGTAAATATCTGACAAAATCATAATAAGCAAAGCAGTCAATATTTATATACTCTGCTTATATAATAGACCCAAATCTTTAAACTAACACTTTCTTGCTATTAATTGATACATCACTTTTACTGATTTTAAATCTCTTAATTCTATATTTGCAAAATGGAATACACAACCTGATGTAAACAGCTATAATATTTGAAAATCATGTAGGGATGTAAAATACTTGAATATTAGTTACAACAACTTGAAAGTGTAAACATTTTGCAAAGGTTGGGTTTTGTTCACAAGGGCATTGTGTACATTCTGAACATACTGTTGTCATTGAATCTTTGTAATTGTGATATAAATATTTCTGTCTGGCTGCTGTAACTTTTGGTATATTTTTATATCAAGTTATTAGAGAGAACAGTAGAGCTAAATCAGCTTTTATAGTAATGTTACTTGTTTTGGAACTTTATTTATAGCTCCCAGAGGCCCATTGACCTAGAAGATTTGGATGATGCTGTGATTGCTGAATGTGGAAAAACTGAATCCAAGCTAATGCAAACGTAAAGAAAATAAGTATTCTAGAATATCCTGTATTATCTTCATTTGCATAATATCAGCTAAAACTGAATAAGTGGTTTATTCTGTAAAGTAACAAGTTATACTAAGCTTGAAATAAAATTGAGCATTCAAATTTTAATTTGCCTTTTTTTCAAAACATTGCAAAAGCATAGGAATATAAGGCACATATAAACAGTTACATGATATATATAGAGTTTCAACCTTTTAGAAGATTAGCATAGTAAGTGGGATAAAAACAGTACAATATAACTTCAAATCATTTTTATATTCAATTTGAAGGTGGTTCAGTGTGGTTTAAAATAAGAAAAGTACTTGAGTTTTATTTCATCAAAATTTTGTTATCAGCAGCTTACAAGAGATATTATTGGGTAAAAGGTATAATTTTTATTTAATGGGCACTTTTGCTCCTAGGTAACTGACATGAGGTTTAAAGAACATGGCTGGACTGATGCATATTTTTTGACACTAAGTAATATAGTTTATTGCCTATTAAATATGTATAAACAATGAATACTGAAAAAGAAAGCTAGATAGAATATTGTGACTCTGTGCATAACTTTATTTAAAGATGGCAGTTGATGGGTTATCAAACTAAGTGAAAGTCTAGTGTTAGGCAGGTAAGGTTAGGGAATACTTTAGGCTTATATTGGATACTTATAGGAGATTTTATATAAGCTCTGCTTTCCTGTCATTATTCCCATTTCGAAGTTGTAGTCATGATGAAAAACCACACATCATCTGGTTATAGGGAAATGAGTAGAAATGCATTTTAGAGGAAAGTGCCTGTTTGAAATTGATTTTAATTCTAAAATTGTAAATTTCCAATCAAGTAGACTTAACTCTGAAATTGAAATTCAAAATACCCACATTGAAAAGGAGGAGGCAATTGAAAAGAGTCATAGAATTATAGGACAATAGGTTTACCACATTTGGGCTTTATGGTAGATGGTAATAACCTAGACTATAACAATTGAAAGATGTGATCTTGCAGAGCTGAAGTAAAAGCCAGTGGACTGGAATCATGGGAGAAATGAGGAAATGAGTAGGGTAGACCAACTTCATAAACGTTGAACCTCAATGCCCAAGACATCCTTTAATTAATATATAAAAGGGGGGAGGGGTTGGCAGTGAAGTTAAAGAAAATGCATCTCTCAGTTTTGCCCCCACAAGTTAAATTCTACCATGTCTTTCCCCAGACAACTGTAGATTAAAATATCAAAATTAATCTATACAAAAATATATGACTAGGCTTAAAATTAATGAAAATTTTTCTAAATTTATGAGTGGATTTATAATAGATAATAATAATCCAAGACAATTAGTGTCAGTATAGCTGAGCAGTTCATCTGATTCTTTAGTGCTAAGCAGTAAGTGTTTCTGAATTCTCATGAACACTACTGTATACTACAGTTACATTTTGCAATGTGCAACGGCAAAAGTTCTTAAACTGCTCACATATAAAAGACACTTGGACCTTTTTCCTTTTAGCTACATCAGGCCAGTTCAGTTTACTCACTGGGGACACTGATATCCACAATGGAAATGTGCCAGTCATTTGAAAAATAATTATTACTTACATCTCCTTAACCTGGAGAGACTAATGGTGAATTCTGCTCTTTCTATTGGTTATAAGAACAGAAAAATGCTTTAATATATTAAAATGTTTCTTTCCTAAATATTTTTTGCTAAAATATGGATGCATCTTATATACCATAAAATATGGCAATTGCTATTATAGATACTTAGTAATTAATATAGTGGGATTGTATATGAACTTGAAAATAATTGTTAGTATAGTTACTTTGTAACTAGTAGAGTGGGATTGTGTATAAATTTAGCATTTCTTAACCAAAATTGATTGCTTGTACTTGTACTTTTTAATTGCTACTAAAAACTTGTACTTGTAATTCATAGTTTCTGTATTTACTTAACAACTGATGTTGATAACTTGAATATGTTACTGTAATTTATGTTAATTATTTGTCCATGCAAGCAGTTACTCAGAATTTTTTCTCAAACCACAAAATTATGTTTTGAAACCGAGACAAAATTGGAATTGAGTGATAAACTCTTTTACATGTATAAGTAATTGTTATGTAATGTCACAACTTGAAACATTTTAAAGTGGTTCATTCTTAACTTTTCCTTTAAAGATTTATCTTGAAAAAAACTGCATAATGGTTTTTCATTGACTTTTTCTCTAGTGAAGACTACTTTTGATGAGTTATTTAGTTCAGTAAATGACATAATCAGGCCTTCTGGGAAATATGATCCAAAGTATAAGCTGAGTGCTTTTTTACTTCAGTTTTATCAGATAATAAATTCTTCTAGTCTTGATCTGATACATACTAATAATATATATGAAGCGTGAAATAGATGCGAGAATCGCGAAGGCCAGAGCAACCTTCCATGACTTGAGACATCTTTGGCGTCACAAAGGGATTTCTCTTAAACTTAAGGGACGGGTGTACAGGACCACAGTAAGAGCCGTTCTTCTCTACGGCTGTGAGACCTGGACCCTTCGAGTCGAAGATCTCGAACGTCTTCAGGTGTTCGATCATCGTTGCTTGCGTGGTATTATGGGCATAGGTTGGCACCGGAGGATCCGAAACTCCATGGTCCATGATCATATTCTAGGACCGGAGTCCGATTTAGGAACGCTCGTGAACTTGAGCAAACTAAGATGGCTTGGACATGTATTACGTATGTCACTGAGCCGCTTCCCACATAGGACACTCTTTACTACCCCCAATCCTAGCTGGCGTAGAGTACGTGGGGACCAGGCACTGACCTGGAGCCGTCAGACGAAAGGGCTTACAAGTAGATTAGCTTCAGTTCGCAGGGTTAGACTCCCTGGATGGGGTCCGCGCGACTCCGCAGACCAATGGCTGTTAACGCTGCAGGATATGGCGAGAAACCGGGTTCAGTGGCGGTCGTGCTGTAGGCATCTTATTGGTTTGTCTGCCTAATCTTGTCTGTCTGCCAAGTCCACTGGCAAGCGAGGCATGTTATGATGCGTGGCAGTGAAAGCCTCAAGGAAGCTGTCGCGCTGATGTCGCTGGACTCGCCCAGAGGACTTGTCCCGAGTGCTTGTGTATGCATGGCTTAGATGCTGTGCCCCTGCCTGTATGTGCTTCACCATTTCCGTATTCATGGCGTGTTAGATCCCACTTTTGTCCCCATTTTCTTGCAATAATAATTCATGATTGTGTGGCAGCTAAGCATCAGTAGAATTATCAGTGTACTGCTGTCTATGGATGGATGGAATAATATATATGGGTTTTTTTACATATTGCAATTCTTTGTCATATATATATATATGTTATTGAATGAAGATTACAAATTTGACTTTTATTGCGTTAATGAAAGTGGTTATAGTAATCGAAATATCGAGTGAATGTAAATTTTATTTTGTATGCATGTTGTTTGTTTGCATGTAATAATAATTTAATATGTCATCATATATATAAAAGTAATAGTTCTTCTTTTGCACATTTTATCTTAAGTACATTTCATATAATATTTCTGTAGCCCTACAATCCAATGAAGTCCTCTGCATTGGCTTTTTTATACACATTTTTCTAAACTATTTAGGCACACTGAAATGCTTGAGCCCATGACGTTTTGTTTATAGGTTCCAGTATAGTAGTATACAAGTCATAAAAAGAATTTACATAAAAAATTCATCAGTATTATAGTTAATCCCACTAATTACTGCAGGGCTCCCATAAGAAATTTACAAAGACAATGAGCAATTTTGCCCTTTTTTTTTCAAATTTTGATTTGTAAATTTTGTATGGCAATATATACATATAGTTGGTGGCCCGAAGTATCAGCTGTGCTTGCAAACAGAAAGGCTCTAGAAGGATTAAAAGGTGACAAACGTAAAAGCCTCCTCTCTTGCATCGATACTTTCATAACACTTCAGGCAAGACATTTATCATCTGTTAAATAGAATATTTTTTGTATTTGTAAATAACCTAGAATTAGTTTACTCATCAAAGATCTAATTAGCATATTACAATTTATTTATAATTTAGCCAAGTTTGCTAAATTATTTCATACATTAATTTCACTTTAGCTTATTCATACTTTAATCCAATCTTTTAGTCCATCTTAGATTTAATACAGGTGAGCTTGTATATATAATTTAACTCAAATTTGTGTATTTATAATGCATTTTTAATTTACTTTATTCATAGATAAGCCTAACTTTATTTTTTAAACAATTAACCAAAATTCAGTTTATTTATAATTTGGTTTCTTCCACAGCTTAATCAAAATGTGGCATATTCTTAATCCATTCACTTTGGACCTTTTTCTTCCATACACTACAGCCATGCAGTATATGGGTTTTCATTGACATCGTGAGTAGATGAAGAGCACCTCAAAACTCATAAATTCTCCTTATCAGTTCATGTGGGGAATTTAAAAATTAAATGCTACTTACAGCACAGCTACAGTGTATGGAAGAATAAAAGACTGACCTATATACCTAACAGCCACAGTAAATGGGTTAATCTAACCCAGATCTCCAGTGTTAGCATATTAGTTCCATTAATTTTTTTTTCATGTTAATCTAGCCACAAGAAATTCAGGGTCTACAAACTAAAAGTGTTACATATGTACTCCACTTTATTTGTTTTTGTTAATTTCAATATTTCTTAACTGAATGTAATTTCATTCTGCTATATCAATAGAATTTAATTGTATATATTTCCAAAATTTCAAAGTTTTGGTCTCTTTTAACTTTTTATTTAGTAGAATTTAAAATTAAACCTGCTTGAAGTTCAATTATTTATTACTATGTTTATGTTTATTGATAGGTAAGAGATCTATTGCAGCGAGCTCTCAGTGCCATCATTCAAGTGTATAAAACTTCTGACTGTAAAACTTATGTCAGCAGTATGTGCCAAGCACCTGTGGTGAAAGTTGCTGTGGTTGTAGCTAATGGGAATTTTACATTGTTTCCTTCACCAGAAACATTGCAATCTAGTATCTGTTCCATAGTTGATGAGGTAACTGCTATTTCATTCTTAAATATGTCTTCTTTTACTAACATTTACTTGTCACTTTTTACCAAACTCAACTTCCATTGTAATCTGCTAATCTTTATTCACTTATATATAATGGTCGCCCCCAGTGACACAGCAGTATGTCTGCAGACTTATAATGCTAAAATCCGGGTTTCGATACCCATGGTGGGTAGAGCACAGATAGCCCATTGTGTAGCTTTGTGCTTAATTACAAACCAAACCATATAACAGTCTTTGTAAATCTGTTTCTTTTTAATAATCTATACATAAAAAGCTCTGTCTTTTTTTCTTTTCTTTCTAAATTGTACATCAAAACCTTTGTGTGTTTGACTATCAGTACTTAACAGTACACGGAAGCTTTTGTGCATCTGTCTCTTCTTTCTAATAATTTTCATATAATTCTTTGAATTAAATGGTCAAGGTGTGTCTGTTTAAAAACTACTCCTAAATGTATATATGAATTTCAGTTTTCTCTTAAGTAAATGTAAACTTTACATGTAATTGTTTTCCTGTTTTTCCTAATTTGTATACCTAGTACATTTCTAATATTTAAGCTAACTTTTTTTATATGATTATCCTCTGAATATTGTAACATTTCAACTTGTTTTGTATAAATCTATCTTGTTATTAAACTATGTTCTTAAGCTTTTGTCTGTAGTTGTATCATCTAACCAATCAGTACATTCAAATTTTCTGTTCTGTGTTTCAAAACTAACATTTATTCAAAAACCTTTAATTTTTAAATATTTTTCATTTCTATTGCATTTGGTGTGTTAATAAGAGTGTATATTTAACTTTTTTTTCATAACAGACCTTTACTTTAAGGTTATGAAATGATTTTTGGTGAGAATTAAATCTTTACTTGAATTAAAATTTAACTTAGAGTTCTCACATTGACTTTGATATTGAAATATTAATTTTAAATATATTTATACAACTATTTAAAGAGTGCTACTATAAAACTTCATAAACACAGTTAATATCACATACACTGCATATACACTGACCCAAAGATCACATTATACTGCTTGTTAAAACTTATATAATGCTTATGATTTTGAGATATTAGCAAGAGATAAAACTGTTATAAAGACAGGTGTTTGAATACCTTTACCTGAAGGATAATAATGGCTGGAGATGGCTTGAATGAGTAATGAAGAAAAACACTAATATAAGTTTAACATAACAGCAAATGTACAACGTTTCGACAAGGTTTTGTCATCATCAGGTTCAAGTAATTTACACTGACACAGATATATATATATATATATACAGTATTGAACAAAGAACTCACATGACCAGAACTATTGCAAAACTTAGAAGAGGTATCTAGGCACCCCGTGGTGTTGGTTTAGAGTACGGTTGTTTTGTTCAATTAAGATGGA
>NW_013666604.1:265292-278367 GCF_000517525.1 Limulus polyphemus | reverse complement strand
AAGATTCTCTTACCCAGGCCCTGTTTAAATCATTGACCACTTGCTCTTTATACCATTTCTTTCTTAAAATCTATTTCTTATCCTTGCTTTTGGTTATCTCAGTTCTAATTTCATGGATTAGATGCCTCCTGTACTTTATTTTACAGATCTTCCTTGGTTTTATTCCCTGACTGCTCATTCCTACCTAAGACCTGGGAGATTTGAGACCTTTTCTCCCATCAATCTCAGCCATATATGATTGTATTGACCCTGGTCCCTTTTTGTGTCCAGGTTGGGTGGTCAGGTGTTACTTGGTATGTATGACTCCATTTCAGGTTCTCCTCAGTCGTTTATTCTTGCTATGAAACCCCTCTTCTTCCAGGGATCTCTCATTCTCTATGCTCAACCAGATAATGTATTTCTTTCTACATGGAGATGCTTGCAGGTTGTATCATGATTCATCACATTAAATCTGCCACATGACTCACTCTTTGGCCTTGCACTTTCAATGACCATTGGATGAGATCCTCCAGGCTGAAATGTGTACTACACCTAACACCTTTGTCTCCAATTATCTCAACTATCTCATGGTTTCATCTTCCTCTGAATATCACCTCCTTTCGATTGCCACTCTAATACTACTTACCATCTTTAACTGGTAGATGACTCTATTATTTCCTTACATGTTTATACTGTCCTCCAATTCACTTCTTGGATCCTGCCCAGTGGTCCAGTATTGCCTCCTAATGTATACTTACTTTTATAAACCTATGTCAAGTCAGGGGGTAATGGAAAGTGTTAAACCCATCTGCTCTGACTCCTAAAATGCCCACTGTTGGGATGGTGCTACATATATATATTCCACTGTCCATACCAGACTGTACCTTCCATGGACTATCTTGGATAAACCCAACATTGGAGGAGTGTTTGTCCACATACTTGGCTTGCACATGCTAGTTTTTAAAATTTGGATTTGAGGTAACCAACTGCACTTTCTCCAGTAAAAGACCTTTGCATTGGTTATGTCCGATCAGATCCAGCCACTTTTCTGGTGTCTCCCTAACTCTAACCACCCCCTTCCTCCAGTGTTTATGTAGAGCACAGAAGTTCCTTGCCACTGGGTTGACTGACTGACTTGGAGAGTTTCTCATTGTTTATGCAATCCATGCAGAGACAGTCTGAGTAGGTATCACAGTGCAGTGGGAAATAGGGTAAAAATCTTTGTCAGTATAGTGCAGACCATCCCCTATTGTATAAAATTTCAATTTCCTGGTGGTTTAGCCAGCCATATGGGGCAAAGTGTTTTCATCATGAACAGGAAGGGTCTCAGTCCCCATTCCTGTGTGTGAGTAAATTATACACAGAAAAAATACTAAAGCATACATTGCTGTAGCCACACTACACCTCTTGTCTAACTGATCAGTTGTGTGCAAATGCTCAGTTGGTCACACTTTTTTTACACCAATCGCTGTGACACATTTGCTAATTTTGCATTCCTTTCCTACTTTCCATCCAGGTAAAGAGTATACTCTACATGAGATGGATGTGGTCTTCCATGAGTGTTACCTTTTTAGTAAGCTCCTACTGTAGGGTGTCACACTCCATGGACTTTCCCCTTCAGTCTTCTTCTCTGAAGGAAGCTCATCTAGGTTTTTGCAATTGCTCTGGTCCTCCACCACATCAGTGTATGTTTCTAGCTACTGTATGCACAGAGTTAAGGGTATTGTTTTGGAAGTTAATATTTTTCTTACCTGAAAATGTTTTTCTGACAGATACCTCACTTCACACCTTTCCACCCTTCCTCCTAACTATTGGTGCACAATCTTTTTGCCTCATGTAAGAATGAACTTAATTTCGAGTTCAACTGCTTATGGGGACCTACTACACATAAATGTTTCTCCTTTCTGTTGGTGGAGGGCTATTTTCACATTATAATAATATCATGCATTAGCACAATTTACATTACAGCATGGTTAGTTACATGTGCAAAATCTCAAAGGCAGACCCACAATAGCTATTGTGTGCAGAAAAGTAAGTATCTATAAGAAATACATTTTCAGATAAGGAAAATGTTAACATTTCTGTTATTACAAATACTTAGGTTCTTGATACTTTTCTCTACTAATGTAAGCCTATAGACAAATGCAAGAGTTAGGAAACCCTATCATTTGTTTATTTTATAGCTCATTAATATGAAAGCTCTTTCTTCATTGATATCTTCTGTGAATAAACACAATTTTTTATTTTTTTACTAATTGTGCTACTTCTTCTGAACAAGATATTGTATCCTTATTTAGTTGCACTACTGAGTATTGATATTTTCCATCACAAGTCAGTTTAATCCATGAGCTGGGATATTCCTGTTGAAGAACATTATTGGTCAGTTTGCAATATATAATGACTGTTCACTGAATGATGTGACTCTCTTCTCTGTCCATCTGTTATACAGGTGGCAAATCATATAATTTGAGATTAGTGTTTTAACTATGCCTTGCTGCCATATACAGGCAGAGATCATTAATAGAAATTTGGAAATTATAATGTAAAATAATGTAGAAAAAAAAGTAAAGAAAATGAGTACCAGTTTTTTTAAATTTATAAGCTAGTACCAGTAGGTTGATCTTGAGTAAACAGTTGAACATTAAATAACACACTGTTTTAATTTTAAATACTTCATGTTATGTTCTGAAGAGTATGACATTGATATTTATGAAATGTATAGATTAATTATGGAAATGTTTTAAAGTAAACCTTTCTGATTTTAGATTAATAAAAGCATGAAAGATATTCCAACCATGGCAAACTGGTTAGCTGAAGGAAGCAGTCACTCCACTCATGAAACACTTTATGTTGGCTTACCAAAAGATATTATGGAAAATGGTCAAAGCAAGCTAAAGAAGATTTTGTTTCCACATTTTCAAGACCTTTATGATCTAGTACATTATTATGGTAGGAATTTGTATTATACATTTAAAAAAGTAATTTGGCAAATGATATTACACCTGTTTTTTGTTTTCATCTGCCTTGATAAAAAAAACTGTAGAATGAACTTTATGATATCCTGATTGTATAATTAATTCCAAAACATACCACTTTTCACACTAAAGCTATTACTCAACTGCTAGGGTTTCTTTCCTTTGTCCATCTAAGCATTGGTCTAATTTTATTCTCTACTTAACTGCTCATAGTGATATCTGTCTCCTGACACTCTCAATCTATGTCAGTGCATCGTCTTATCTTAGTAATGTATATAAGCACCTTCTTCAGATAATATTGTCACTTTTTCTTGAAAAAGCATTCACTAACGGGTTTCTCTGTAGTATGACTGTTCTTAGCATTACTTATTTGATTTTTGTAAAAAAAAAGCAAAAAAACCTCATTTGGCAAGCCAATATATGGCATGAATTTTCATATTAATCTATCCAGCATGGAGGCAAAAGGCAAATCAGGTCTCCTATCCCACCTATAATATTTGGGGGGGGGGGGTCTGTGGAGCTTATCTGTAGTGAAATGGAAACATACATTTAGTCCAGCACCTTCCTTTACTCTGTCAGATTCTCATGAGGCCAATGTGGATTAGCTGCCTCTGGCTCCTTTTCCTCAGTTGGTCCATTGAGTGTGTCATGTTTTGGGTCTTTCCCCAGTTGTTTTTGAGTCTACACTTTCCTTACTGGTGGTAAGGTCTGAGGCATGTACTTAGTTCTCCCTCCACCCCCTGATATTGCAGTTCATGCAGGGAAGTTTAGTACTCGTTATGTGAAGGGACAGCTATGCCTTGTCCACCATGCTTGTCAGAACAACAAGCTTTCATCTACTACTGCCAGGTGGAAGCATATTTTGATTCTCATAGAATAGACATGCTTCTGGACATCTGGGGTTCCAGAATGGAGCCAGTGGTCAACCTGAATAGATGACAATTTTCTAGGATTTGTCTGACCCTCATTATGGTGCTGCAATATTTATCATTCCTACACTTTTTCAAAAACCTCTCAGCAATCACCACATCAATTTGATGATGAGTTGGGATCATTGTTAGCATTCACCTTGGTTTGATTATCGGATTCTGCATTTTCCCTAGTCTTTTGGCTGGAATGTTATAGGTTTTGTTGAATAGAGATGAGTTGTTGGAAGGAATTCATATACCTGCTGCCACCTTCTATGGGTTACATGAGACTTCTTTCTCCAACCCATGATTTTTGCAGGTGTTCTAGAGTCTTCGGGTTCAAGGGCTGATGTTGGTCAAGGGAGAAGTGGAAAGAGACATTTCAGTTCTTCCTGTGCATCCAGTAATCAATCTTTCTCATATAAATAAGTTCTTAGATCCTCCAAAGTTCCATTGGAGTCATTCCTCACTCTGCAGTTGTTATTTTTGCTAGGATGTGGATTACCAAGTTTGATGTCACTGATACTTATCTAAACAATCTCATAACGAAGTTGTCCCACCACTATCTACATTTGGTGCACAAGGATTAGGTGCTGCATTTCATGGCTCAGCCCTTCAGACTAGCATCAGCTACAAATTTTTCTTCTCATCTCCATTCCCTGGGCCTGTGCACACACCATTACATGGTCGACTGGTTACTGCTGGCACCATCTCGTCAGTTGGTGGAATGTCACAACCAGATTCTGCTTTCTGAAGCAACCAAGGCAGGAATTGTTATCACACCCGAGAAGTCTTTTTGCACTCCAACACAATATATCATCCATCTGGGTGTCTTTTTCTACATGTATTTTAGTCAGGGTTAGCCATCTTCCATCCAATTCTTACTCACGTTTTCTTCTTCAACTTTGCAGATGATTCTCTTTTAGAGATGTGTGCATCACTCAAATTCCTCATTCCTTTGGGATGAGTACACGTGAAATAAATTCAGTGGTCTCTCTGCAACCAATGGAACATGAACAGCATTCCACTAATTTCTCCAGTCCCCTTATTCAGGATCAAAATCCTCGATCTCCAGTGGTGGTTAGATCAGAACAATACTACAATCGGTGTTCCTCTGCCACTACCTCATCCAGTGATCCATAGCAGTAAGGATTTCCAGGGCCTATGGGCTGACAACGAGGCTTCCCTCCACATCAGTGCTTTAGAACTTCTTGCTGTTCAAAGGGTGATTTCTCAATGTCTGGAATTACTGAGAGTAAAGTGATCATGCTTCACTGTGACAATACTATGGTGGTGTCTTACATTTCCCGTCAAGGGGGCACTTGGTCCAGGTCTCTCTATTTTCAAACCTTGGATCTTCTATATTGGGCTCACTCCCACAGTATCGTCCTACTAGCTTGCCATGTTCCAAAGGTAATGAATTTGGGGGTGGATTAATTGTCTCGACCAAACAAGATTCTCCCGACAGAATGGATGCTTTATTGAATGATTTTCCATTTGATTTACTCTCAGTTCAGGATACCAATGATCAATGTATATGCCACTCATTGGAACACTCAATTACTAGCATTTTGGTCCTTGGTACCTCACCCTTAGGCATTGGCAATATATCCATTCAGTCAGAACTGGTCTAGATTGCAACTATATGCCTACCTATCAATTTATCTGTTATCCAGAGTCCTAATGAGGATTCATTCAACCCTTGACACATTCTGTTGGTAGCACTGGATTTGTTGGCTCAACCCAAGTTTCTGCTTCTGCTGTATCTTCAGGAGTGCCCACCTCTGCCACTTCCTCTTTTGCCATTTCTGTCGAGGCAGCCATGATCCAACATCTTCCACACACCAATCCTGGAGCTCATGCTTCACGTGTGGAGGTTATGCGATCCTTCAGTGGCATCTGGGTTTAACTTCTAAGGTTGTTATGTACCTGTCTCAACCTTTGCATCACTCCACAATGGACATTTATCTACAGAAATGGCACACATATCTGCAATGATGTATTGTGAGGAGGTTGAGCCTCCTTCATCCATATATGCCAACCTTAGCTCAGATTTTGACAAGGATTTTGCATCTTCCACAATCACCCTATATAATGTGGCCTTATTGGCTACCCTTAGATACTCAAAGAGATAGAAATTCTCTGAGTTCCCAGTGCTTTCCAGCCTTCTCAAGTCATTTCTGGTTTATTGTCTCAAACGACTGTTTCAGTTACCTAACTAAAATATGAAAGTGGTGTTACATGTTCTTTCTCAAGATCCATTTGAGCCCTTAGCCTCATATACCGGGTATCACCTTTCCCTTAAGGTTTATTTTTTTGTTGTTGATGTTGCTGGTTGGAATTGTTTGCTCTGTAGAGGCACAGGATGCTTTATCATTTTACCTACGTCCTTCTATACCCAGATGGGTCCTTCTTACCTAAAACACTGTCAGCCAGGGAAGGGGATTAATCTTTTTCACTGATTCATCTAACAACTATTTCTCCCCTCTATGACAAATTGGATCCTGATCATTTGTTATGATGAGATATTAGGTTGTCCACACCAAAGTTTTTAGAAGTGCTAGACAATGGCTTTTTGTTCCTTCAATTTCCTCGGATTCATCCCTGGTTACCTTGATGGGGTGGGTTTGATAATTGATCCATATTGCTTATTCTGGACTCTCTTTGGAGGTGAGGAGACTTCTGTGAGTCACATCTCATCAGATTCATCCCATTTCTATGTCCTTAGTGGCCTGGTTGAATTGCCCACTGGAAGACATGGAGCGAGCTGGTGTGTGGACCCCCCCCCCCCAATACTTTTGTCTCACATTAATTGCATGATTTGGCAGTATCTTCCTCTGAGGGTTTTTGACTACCCCCTGTAACTATATTAACTACATCTGCTAGATTATACAGAGGGGTGAGTAGTTTCATTACTAATCTCATCTCCTCTTTCTTTTCAAGTGTCCCTTACCTTTTTTTCACAGGATCCCACTCTTTGGTGAGTGTTGCCCAGTCAGATGTACTTTTATCAAACCAACCTGTGTGGGAGCCTACTCATAATATCAGTTCAGGTTTGATGCTCAGCTATCTGGTTGGGTTGTTCTTTTTTATCCATATCAGTTCAGTACGTTGTTCATGGAAGAGAATCTATTGTCTCCTTGTAATTCCGATTGCAGAGTGGTCCCATCCTGGGTTTTGGATTGTGCACAGTTTGTTCCATGTTTTTCCCATAATTCCAGGGGCAAGTGGAATTTACCTTGCCCACATGGTTGGGGAGTGAGAATGAGTGTTCATAATTCCAGACTGGATGAGTTCTGTTTCCTCTGGTTAAGTATGGCATACAGGATTCTATCATTTCAAGTTTAGGGTGTTGCCTTTTGGACTTCTTCAAGTTGAGGAGAGGGTTTATCCACTTTAGTGTTGCTTATCTTCTCAACATGGTTCTGGTGGCTCAGAATGTGGTCCAAATGCTCTAGCTACCAACATGGGATTTAGAGACTATGTCCCTATAATTCCGATGCCAAGCAGTGAGACCTCAGCTACCTGGTTGGGGATCATGATCTATGTAGACACATTCTGTATGGATAATGCCATCACCAACCCCTCCACCTTGTCAACTGGGATTCTAGCTGTAGTGTGATTTGAGGTAAGTATGTTTTGGAAGTTAACATTTTATTAAATGAAAAATGTATTTCCAATAATACTTACCCTTGTTCTCACTCACCCACCCTTCCTTCACACTAAGAGCTGGGGGTTAGATACTGCAAATTTGGTCAGTCTTGAAAAAGTGACAATATTATATGAAGGAGGTGCTTATATACAGTACCAAGATAGAGGGCACATTGAAAAAGTTGGAGAGTGTCATGAGAGAAATATTGCCAAGGGCAATTAAGTGAGGAATAAAAGACTGGAGCAAGAGAGAAAAAAATCAGATCAATGCTTAAATGGGCAAAGGGAAGAAATCCTAGCAGTCAAGTAGTAGCTGTAGTGTTAGTAGAGGTAAGTATTTTTGGAAATATATTTTTGATTTAAGAAAATGCTAACATAAAAAATATCCAAAAACTCTGCATTTTTAAATGGTAGTCCCTACTTTATTTCTGTGGAACATATATATATTTTTGATTTCTACACATTACTGTAATGCACATACATAGTTTCTTAATACACTTTTCATATGTAATTGTAATATCCCTTCCACAGCTTTTTTAATACAACTTTCTAGTCACTTTTAGGCACTGTACTTGCACAGACTTTTAGTACACTTTTTAGTAATCTTTGATGTTTTATTCTAATGGTTATACACAGTTTCATAATGCAAATTACTAGTCACCTTTTGCGCATTATTCTAATGTCCATACACTGCCTCATAATGTATACGACTGGTCATTTTGATAAAAAGTTTAGAAGAAACAAGCTTCACAGTCCAGATATATATAAAATATTTTTATTTTATTTTAACTAATGTTTCACCTTTGCAGCTTCCTCGGGGTTTACATTTTTGTAATGTTCTTGCACAGCTTCATAATGTAAATTATTTATCATCTTTTATATATTTTTCTAACATCCATGCACAGCCATATAATATAAATTACTAGTCACATTTTAAACATTTTTATAATAAATATTCTGATATTGTTTGATGATGTTACTGCAAGAGTTGATGAAGGAAGTACTGTGGATTTGGTTTACCTTGATTTTCAGAAAGCATTTGATAAGGTACCTCACAAAAGACTTGTTACAAAAATTAAATCTGTGGGTGTTGGGAAAATGTTATTAAATTGGATAGAAAATTGGCTGGAGAGTAGAAAGCAGAGAATAGTAATAAATGGAGTTAGATCTGATTGTATGACATTTACAGGTGGATTGCCTCAGGGCTCTGTGCTGAGTCCTCTGCTGTTTGTGATTTATATCAATGATACTGATTTTGGAACGACTAAAATAATATTGAAGTTTGCAGATTACATTAAGATGTTTGGGGTGGCTAACTATCAAAGATGCTGTAGATGATGTTTAACTATCCAAAATGTAAGGTGATTTGTGTAGGTTTTCACAATTCAAATTATTGTTATAATTTAAATAGGAATACATTACATACTGTGGTTGAAGAAAAGATCTTGATGTTGTGATTGAAAAATCACTTAAGTCATCTAAACAGTGTATTCCAGCGTATAGGATTTTGGGTAGCACCTATAGAAATATTGAATACAAGACCAGGGATTCAAATTCAGTGATGAGGAACCCACTTTGAGACTAATAATGGCTGGAGACAGCTTGAATGGGTAATGAAGAAAAACTTTAATATAAGTTTAACATAACAGCAAATGTACAACATTTCGACAAGGTTTTGTCATCACCTGATTATTAAGGGTATTGATAATAAAGATCCATTAAACGTTTTTATGTTTACCAGTGAAAGCAATAGGACAAAGGGTCATAAATTCAAATTTTGGCAGCGTAGTATTCCTCTGTAGTTTATACAGTATTACTTTTTAAACAGGGTGGTTGGTTTTTGTAATGAGCTGCCTTCAAGGGTGGTGGAGGCAGAAAATTTAACTGAGTTTAAGAAAAGATTGGATGAATACATGAGTAGTAAAGGGTGGTTATATTTGGGAGCTGTGAGGGACATCCTTGATGGGCTAATAAGTTCCTTTTTGTCCCTTTAGAATTTTAAGAATTTATAATTCCCACATGCAGCTTAATAATACAGAGTCCTAGTTACCTTTTACGTGTTCTTCTAATTTCCCTTCACAGCATATCATTACAAAGCACTAGTCACTTTTTACACAACCTTTTAATGTTCATGCACAGCCTCATAATACAGTTTTGTCATATTTCACATTCTTTTGATGTTGTTTCTAAGGTATTGTTGTTAAGAGCAAAACTACACAATGTATTCTACTCGCGATGAGTATCAAAACCTGATTTTTAGCATTGTAAGCTTGTAGATTTATATATATGTTAAGCCAATAAATCAAGGTGATCTCTACAATACAAATATAATAATACATAATTAAAAATAGTAAAAAAGATATATTAAACACCTACTTAATGTATAAATAAAAGCAACATTAAAGGAAAAATGTTTACTTTTCTACGATACACATAAACAGTAGTTGTTTGCTTTCTATATTGTTACAAATGTGATTTTTTTTGAATAAATTAATATCTGTATAAATAACACTTAACACTTTAGGCTGTCTTCCTAATAACTTTTTGTGACCATTAGTTTAATTTCCCTCTCTAGGTTCCAAGTATGAATTTCTTGTGAATGGGGATGCTAAAAAGCAAGTTAACAAATTTATAAGAGAAGACCATAACTTTCAGGAAATATATGAGGTGAGGTTACACTACAATGATAACTAGTCTGTATTGCAGATTTTTTAAAACTTGTGAATGGTTACTCTTAGCTTTTTGTAGTAAATATCTGAACTATTCACTGAGATGGACATTATCAACTTACTCTCCTTAGGATATCTGTACTAGATGTCTGAATGATGTACTGAAATGGATGTTATCAACTTCAAGATACTTGTAATAGACATTTGAATGATTTCAAATTATCTTCTTCAGGATATTCATGAAAGTTATTTACATGTTTGATGAGATGGATATTATTAGATTATTCCCCTTTATGATATCTTTATGATATATCTAAATGATATATTGAAATGGATGTTATTAACTTATTCCAATATGATACCTTAGCTCCATTTATATAACAGCTTTTCTTGCTCAGTGCTGCCATCTATGTGCACAAATGTTTCACTTATCACTAGCCTTGATACTCCCACCTACCCTGCTTCTTTTTTGACTAATCTTGAAGAGAAGATTGGGTTCTACAGAATAGAGGGAGCCAAGAGGGTGTGTTGCACTCCTATTAGTGGAGAGTTGTTGCATGCTTATTTGCATGTTACAGCACAGCTGTACCATGTCAAACATGTAGGGTAGGTGAGAGTTTCAAGGCTACTGGCAAGTATTTGGTTATGTGTTAGGATGGAGTTTAGTCCTCTACATTTTCTTCAGGTTCTCTTCATGGACATTTACTTAAGTTTTTTTATGATACATTAAGGAATGTTAAGAGGCTTCTTGTTTTGAGAGTTAACAATTCATTTTAGTTTCTTTTTGTGAATCTCTTTAATGGATGCATGTGTTGTTTGTTGTGTTGTGTATCTTCTAACATAGTTCATTAATGCTGTTTTGTATCATGTTTTATTTATATGGTGATGTTTGAGACTATTTTGGAGCATGGTGTTATTAAGTTTTTGGGTTAATCTTTGATATTGTTTATTGGTAATTTAGTCTTAAATCTTCTGGTTATGTTGTTTAAGTTCATGGATGAAGGTTACGTATCTTGTTTAACATACAGTTAAGTGTTTTCTAAATCCCTAAGATCATTTCAAATTACCCCAACAGTGTAAAGAGAAGTGCCTAATTTACAAATATACATAATAAAATAATAGGATATGAATCATGCTTTAAACAATTAATAATAAAAGAAACTACCTAACTGTTAATAACATACTCATTTAACCCTAGAATGCTAGCATTAGATTTTTAATCATTAACAATAAGTAGTATGGGGTTATAGTGACCCCACAATGATGTTCTAGGCGTAATGAAGTGTAGTGAATAATGTACCAGACTTTCATCAAGGACACTAACAACATAGAAATAGTCTTACTCAGGACTTCCATTGAGACAGCAACATAGACTAAAACTATTTAAGAATTATAATTTAGTTATAAAAAAAATTACTAATTAGTAATTAGTTTTAGACACTTTTATAAGACACTATCTATGACAACCATAACTGGGTTGGTTTGGCTGAGCTGTGATTAACTCAGTTTTATATCTCAAACTGAAATTTTATTATGTAATAATATGTCTACTATTTGGGGAAATTTTTTCATGACTATTATAAGAAATACTGACCATAAGTCATAGAAAGTGCTTATTTCTAAAATATATAATATTTTGATTGTTTTATTCACTTTTTATCGAATCTTACCTGATCCTGCAAAGCTAAATTATTTACAATTTTACGCAAATAATATTTCATTTGAGGGGGGGTGGCGGGATAAGAAGAATATGATGATCTTCTTAGACTTTCACAGTGAATGGTTAAGTGTATTAAGCATACATTTCTATCCAAAACAAGTGTAAATATTGTTGTCTATCTGTCTGTAGATGATTAACTTTAGTTCCAAGAACTTAAATTATGTTAAAAGTTGAGTTTTCTTGATTGTATAATTAGTCTGTTCAACATTAGACAGGCAGAGATGGAAAAATAATAATGAAACTATTTTAAGTTAAGAATAGTGCTACTAATAACCATGAATACATTGAAGATCCATACTGTTGTAACATACTACCACTAAGAGACCTTGAAATGACTTATTGCTGCTTATAAAGAATGAACATGGAAAACTTAATTATCAATAATGGCTTGTACCTTTTAGAAATTCTTACTGTTGTTTAATTCTGAGCATCAACACAACACTTAGAAGCATTTCTTATTGTATAATCTGTCAGGTTTCCATTGAAGTTCTATCAGCTAGAAACCATTAATGAAATATGATTACTGGATCATACATTCTAACCTTTATTGATATGCTTTTATTTCAATCCTAATCATCCAGAACTAATGTAATAATCTTTATTTAGAGTTTACTCCTATATTTTAAATCCAAATATTCAGTGGTGGGATTCAGCCGGTTCGCACCGGTTCGTGCGAACCTGTTATTAGAATTTAATGACCTCCACAAACTGGTTGTTAACAATCGTATGTATAGGCCTAATAATAACGTTACAACTTACAAGTACGCGTGTTTACAACGCAACTTTACTAGCAGGCTAGGCGGACTAGGTCTACTAGATCTCTGATGAATCATTTGCCAGCAGGTAAGTGTTTTTTTATACAGATTCTTATGATCTTATCTAAATTATTATTATTAGATCTAACTTAGTTATATCATCTACTATAGGCCAAGCGTTTTAGGCCTACGTGTGAGTGCAAATCTGTGCTGAATTATTAGCCAGCGGGTGAACGCTTTTTCTACAGATTCTTATCTAAATAATTACGTTAATCTATTATTATTATACCTAAAGTTAGATCATCTATATACATAGCTCTAGGCCCCTAGATCTATATAATTAATATACCTATGTACAAACTTTTATAAGTTATATTTTCTATCATGATTGTTACTTAAATATACAGCAAAATATAAA
>NW_013666604.1:261223-264330 GCF_000517525.1 Limulus polyphemus | reverse complement strand
TCCTTTTTTTAATATCTAATATTTTTACATGCTGCTAGTGAGAGAACCTGTTGTTAAAATATTTGAATCCCACCACTGCAAATATTTTGCCTTTATGTAGGCATTTTACACCTGTAAAACTGGAACCAGGCATTTAGTCCTGTAATAAATAATTACATTTTACTCTTCGCCTTCAACAATCATTGTCTAGTATTTGTATAAACAGTTTGGGATTACATTTTCCTTCTGTCTATCTATTATTCATACATCTTATTTTTATTATTTTTTGAATATTCTCTTGGAACTAATAATTTGCTATTTATTCTTATATTTTTGTCTTGTACCAAACAAAAATGACTTCACCTCCATAAAATATTTTCAGAATGAATACTCCAGCATCCAATAATATAATATTTATATTGCTATCTCAATCATACATGTTATTCCTGTACTCCTGTAACAATCCAACTTTAACATTTGATACTTACACATGACTCATATATTCCTGGAACCAATAGATTATCTTTATTTCTTTATCCAAAAATCAACAAACTAACTGTATGTAAACATTTCATGCTCATACATTAGTTTTATGCTCTGATAATCAATAAACTATCTTTAGTTTCATACCCAAAAACCAACAAACCAAATGTATGTAAACATATTTATACTTACATATGTGTCTTATACTCCTATAACCAAGAAACTACTTTTAGTTCTCTATCCAAAAACCAACAAATCAAATTTATGTAAACGTTGTATGGTAACCTGTTAGCATTGACAAAGTAGGCTTTATTTATGTTTTAACCCTGTCCTCTAAGAAAAAACAATCTAATTTTATTTACATATTTTAATTCTATTTTTTAGGAACAAGTAAACTAATTTTCATTTATTTGGTCGGAAGAAGTATGACCGTATCTGAAATTACAAACATCATTATATTGTATTTTCAAACTGAACTGGTATGTTGTGAGGTTCTAACATAAAATCAAATAATAATTAGAAACATTTAGCTGTAGATACAAACTTTTGTGAAGTATGTTGTTAAAAATTACATTATAACATCCCTTATGTCTTTTCATATTTATTTATTATGCTATGATAAGAGGATCAAGTGTGGATTTACATATATATAGTAATATATTTCTAACAAGCTGAACTAAAGCATCTTTTTATTTCAGTTTGTGGAGTACTTCCAGCAGGTAAAACAGGAAATCCAGGATCTTCGTGAAAAGGAGAACTTGTTAATTTTTTTTGTAGACTTGGGTGTTTTGAAGGAAAGTCTAAGACTGGCAGCTGAACAGTGGGCAGAAACATTGACAGAGGTGCTATATAAGCTTCACAGAGAAGAAAATTTAAGGTAGGTAAAGACTGTGCAGCTTATATTTTGTTCTGTATCTCTTGTATTTTTCTGAACGTGTAATCTATATCTTTATACTTTACTGGTACTTTATAGGCAGTGGCTTTACAGTCTAGTAGTTTTATACCAGAAAATAAATTTCTTTGTTCCTATTTTATTTAGGTATAAAACATGTATAGTTTTACCTGAAAGTATAGACAACTATGTTTTCATTATTTATCTAAATCTTTTAATAAATAGTAATTTACAGTATTTTAAAGCCAGGGGGAAAAATCTAAGTTTCTTACATCTACAATATTGGAAAGTAGTCTTGATATTGTACCTAAACTCCAGTAGCTGATGAAAACAGGCTTGAGATTGTTTCTAAACTCCAGTACAGCTGATGAAATAATGCTTAAAATTGTTTCTAAACTGCAATACAGCTACTGAAACAAGGCCTAAGCTTGTTTCTAAACTCCAGTACAGCTGTTGAAAAGAGGCTTGAGATTATTTCTAAGCTCCAGTACAGCTACTGAAATAATGCTTAAAATTCTTTCTAAATTCCAGTACAGCTACTGAAGTAATGCTTAAAATTGTTTCTAAACTGCAATACAACTACTGAAACAAAGCTTAAAATTGTTTCTAAACTCCATTTCTTTTTTCCATTTCCACCCTTTCATGTAGATACCAGTTGTAGTCGCTATTGTTTGTTGCTCTGGAAATTATGATGTAGAATGATTAATCATGTGTGTGTCATATAACATTTAGATGGTTTGCTTTGATTATAATTTACCTAAAAGTGTAATGTATGCTTCACTATATACATTATGGAATAAACAAATATAAAGTTAGAATTTTTCTTCTACTTTAGAATTCAGGCAGAATATGAAAAAATTGAAGAAAGAGTGAAGAGGAAGCCTCAAACTACTCAAGAAATGTTAGAGTTAAATGAATACGTGGACAAAATGAAAGAAACTGTTGTACCAGAATTGCAGGAGAAAGTGGAGGTTGAATATACAATTTTTATTTGATTAATTCTGTAATGATTAGATTTGTATACATTTCACAGAATTCTGGGGTGCCATCTACATTCTGATTACTTTTAATTGACAAATTGTTCTTTACCATATCTAAGTAAAAAATTACTGTACCATTCTGAGACAGATGAAAAGTTTAAATGAATCTGAATAAATTATGTTTTTATGAGTATTATACAGTAGTAAAAGCTCTGTAAAATTTCTGTTGAAAATACCATAGATTTAATTTTCGTTTTTCTTATGTTAACCAGAATCTACTTGTAGAAAGTAAAAAAAAAGAAATATAAAACAGTTAATATATACTTGTATAATATATAGTTCAACAAAGATATGGACCAAATTTTTTATGCATACCCTACACAATTTAAGAGAAACATTTTATATTTTTTAATTTGTTGTACATTTGGAGACTCCCCACTGTTCAATCAAATCTTGAAGGTTTGTATTATGATATTCACAACGTTTTTAAGATTAGATAAAATATATTGAAAAATATCTGATTAATTCATTTTTACTGTTTCTGAATTTTACTATTTTTGTTCCTTAATTTCCAACACCTTTTGATTACTTCTTTTTATTTGTTACATTTGTAAAATTTATTATGCTTAATAGTATAAATACATACTATGTTGTTGTTGGGCTTAGGATTCTTCTACAGTTGGTGTCTGTGACTTGTTGGCAATAAATCAACAGCACACACTTCACATATCTTCAAAATAATATATATATTTGGAACAAGTTAAACGTATCTA
>NW_013666604.1:258586-261025 GCF_000517525.1 Limulus polyphemus | reverse complement strand
GATATACACTATATATGTAATTCTCTTCTTCTTGTCAAAAGTCCACTTAGGCCTATTTAATTACTTTAGAATTTCAGTTGACAAGCCGAACTATCTTCTCTATTACTATTGCACTAGTATTCTGTGTATGATTCACTTACAATTGTGGCGTGAGTTACCGTAGTTGTTTGGTCTTCTTTCTTCTGAAGATCTTCTGTTTCTTTTGTCAATGTGCACTCAGGCTGATTCAATTACTTTTGATGGAATAAATTATTATTCTTATCTGCTTTTCTACTGTTAGTCTTACTCTAACATATTAAACATTAGGCCTATCACTTCTACGTCAGTTAACTTCATGCTGAACTATTCCTTTTGTAACTTTACTTTCTTCTGCTATTATCTGTCTGCTGTTTCTGCTTGTCTTACACTACTTATATGTCTATCACTTAATCGTCTCTCTTTCTTCTATCTTCTCGACGTCAATATATTGCATGTGACGTTTGATAGTCTCATCATCAATGACTTGTAAAAGAACTTCCTACATTCGTCTGCCTTTAACTCTTATTATAATAAAAACTAAACAATAATAAAATATTCATTCACAAAAATAAATTAATCAATAATATCTAAACTAAACAGTCTTTTATATCATGACTGTCTTTTTCAGTAATTTTGAAATTTTATGTGAATTGGATATGTGATTGAGTAAGGAAGCATATTACACTAATATAATATATGTAGGCAAAGAATGATTTATAAGCATAAAGCACATAAGGAAAAATTTTATTGATGGTGGAACAGACTATGAACATAGCACAAGCTAACAGTCAATTTTCCTTGAACAATGAGACTGTGTCTTTTCAGTAATTTGATTTCAATTTGATATGTTTTGTAATGCTAAGAGTTTAGTGGATAATATCTTTAAATGTCAGCAGTGTGATAGCTTTATTCCCAGTGGTTAAAACAGTGGATAATATTTTTATATATCAGGAGTGTGATAGCTTGATTTTCATTGGTTAAAACATCAGTTAATACTCCATATAATCAGTTGTATTGTAAGTTTTTGTACTTTGTTTGTTTTAGAGCAAAGCTACATTGGATTATCTGTTGTGTCCTCTGCTGGGGTCTAACTCCAGATTTTAACATTTTAAGTCTGTAAACTTCCCCCTGTACCAATGAGGGACAATTATTTCTTGTTCTTTTTTGTCATAGGAATCAGAATTGGGAATATTGTAGCAGTTATATAATTTTTTTTTTTCTACACCTTATGGAAGATAATGTTATATCTGTCTAAAAAATATCTTTCTTTATTACTTGCTTCAGGAAACAGATTGCTGTACATTTATTTAAGAAATATATTCTATTTACAGGCTTCAGAAAAAAATACTTTTGTAAAATGTTGAGAGCTATGCATTCTTTTTCAGGCTTCAGGAAAGAGGCTATTGTATCTATTAGATATCTATATGTTTTTGTCAAGTGATCTTGACTTAAATTCAGATGTTCTTTCTTGGCCAGCTAAAGTGGAACCATTGTTCAATTCAATTTTACGAGTAAGTTTCCTGTTTTTTGAGAAATAATATAAAATAATGTATAACATAAATGATGATCATAGACTTGTAGGCCAAATTGTTGACTGAATCATTTAAATGTCTGTATGTCAGTATAAGTTATCACATAATGCTTGTTCTTCTTTTTCACATATACATTTCTAGTTATTTTTGGTACTTGAAATGTATAAATGTGTTTTAAGTAGTGTATCAGCTACTCATTGAATAAACAAGGGGTATGAGATATATTTTCTTTAGTAAAGTAGTTCCAAACTTTCTCACTTCACATAAATTGATTAAGTTAATGAATTCTTTATCAATGAAACAAGGTAGGGCATAAAATTTTAGATCAATGATGAAACAAAATGCTGAAAATCTACCCTGAGCCTAGATTTCTGAGTCACGGCAGTATTTTAAAACAGGTGCTCTTCCAATTGAACTATCAAGACAGACAACTGTCTATCTAGGTTATTACATATTCATATAACTAATTTCAAAGTCTCAAACACCCTCCACCACCTTTGTTGGTATAACTGATCATTAGTTTAATCCAATACTACATATATATATATGTCTCATTGCAAGTCAGTATTTCTATGTTACAATCCATAGGGCAACTTGTTAGTCACTTAATATTTATCTTCTATACTTCATTATGTTTCTCATTTTCACAGCAAACATCTGAAACCTTGAATCTAAGTTTCGAATGGACAGCAACTGCCTGTTGTAGAAACCTACAAATGAAGAGGGCGACGTTTTTCGAAAGTCTTCCACCTTTCGTCTTCAGGTCTGAAGATGAATGGCGGAAGAGTTTCGAAACGTTGCCCTCTTCATTTGTAGGTTTCTACAACAGGCAGTTGCTGTCCATTCGAAACTTAGATTCAAGGTTTCAGATGTTTGCTGTGAAAATGAG
>NW_013666604.1:256536-258540 GCF_000517525.1 Limulus polyphemus | reverse complement strand
AGATTCATTATGAATACTCTGCCTAAACAACCTATCAAAGATTATCTGAAACCTTGCAAAAGACATACATTGGGTTCATGTTTGCTAGTTGTAATAACCTGAAATAAGTAAAAACAAATCTTTAATTGAATCTACCTCACACCAGTGTTTAGAGATCGATGCTTTTGTACTGAGCTATCAGATCCTCGAGCGTAAAAAAATAACTGTTATTGTGACTATGACAACTTGGGCTTAATTTTGTTTTTAAAATAGGATTATCACTTGAGATGCATTTTTAACTATAAGCCTTTAAGATGCATTTGTAATGTGATATTCCAAAGATAGAATATATTCAACAACATATCAACACACACAATTGAATTATATGAGTGAATAACTAATGATGAAAAAAGTGCTAAGATAAACATTGAACAAAAATATACAAACAGGCAAATTCTAAAAAGTTAAAGTTGATAACACTTAACATTATGCAACAGTGGCTATTGTATCCATTAGTAATTATTAGTCTTGTGTGATAGGTTTTAATTTTAACCAATCTTCTCACAGATAACCGTACATTCTCCTTGAATGGTATACTACCTATTTCCAGTAAAGAAATGTTCCAGACATAAATTGTTAATCTAAAAGTTACCAAAGTGAAAAGCATAGACTTATAGGTACAGTGTTAGTACTGATAGTGTGTTATGCTTATTACGTTAAATTTTGAATCTTTAACAATCTGGATTTTGGCTCAAGTTTAACTTTAAACACAAAGAAAAATATGGAGGTACATAAAATATAGACAGAGTTCATAAGAAGAGTAGAAATGTGCTTATGGGGGCTCTATAACACTTAATAATAAAATTGATGGGCTCACAGTGCTTGATCACTGAGATTCAACACTTGCTTTGAATCTATGTGCAACATGTTTCACAGTGCAAGAGCTAATTTTGGTGACTTTCTCCCCATGGTTCAGTCTTCTCTAGTCCAAGTTTGACAATAAATAAATAAATTATTAATAACAGAGATATAGAAGAAGAATTTTGGAAGCTATTTCACTTAAGAAAGTTAATTTCACATAAATTAATAAGGATATATATATATATAATCTCATCGCTGAATCAAATTTTGCACTTGCAACATAATCAGTCAAATAGAATATGTGTTTACATTGTTAGTTTTTTATAATATTTTAGTGCATTACAGTAGTATTTTCTGTTGGGTTAGACTAAATTTATTTTCATAATTTCCACCATATGTTATTGTACAAACTTTCTTTAATTTATTTTTGAAAATGTCTTTCCGGAATTTGCTGTAAGGTAGAGATGCTTTTAGAGATAGAGTTATTTTTATTTAGACATGAATATCAAGATATCATTAAAATTGAGAGAAAAATCTAATAGATAAAGTGTTAACAGAGTTCTCTGTGACAATTGTTTCATTTGTTGGTTTATCTAGGTTCTAGACACTTCCAAGGTGTCTTTTGAAGAACATCTAATATCTGTCACAGAAAAGGTCACAGAAGATTTGAAACGGCTAACTCAACGAGTAAAAGAATTTGAGGACTATGGTGATTTGGATCTCATGCCTCAGTACACACAGGAAATCCGGCAATTCCAAAGAAGGCTCAAAGATGTCTATCAAACTATTGAATGGATAAATCAAGTAATTGATTGAAATACTTACTTCAATGTTAATTCTGTTGACAAATGTAGTGATACTATTCATTGGTTATAATTCTTACATCAGTGTTTTTTTTTTCTGTTGACAAATACAGTGATACTGTTCATTGAGTACAATTCTTACATCAAAGTACAATTGCTAAATATAACGATAATTAAACAAGTAAAACACAAAACAGTAATCATGGGGAGAAACTACAGCAAGAAAACACAACAAAAAACAAAAAGGTAAAATCAGTAATACGAACATATTAAAAATGTATAATTTAAATGAAGACTGCATGGTGTTCAGTGTTGGAGAGTACTGTTTGATGTGGAGGGTTTCTTAATCAATAATTCCAGA
>NW_013666604.1:236188-256526 GCF_000517525.1 Limulus polyphemus | reverse complement strand
ATAGTATAGGTTGATGTCCTGTTTCTTCAATATGTTGGCGCATAGATGAAACACAGCTGTTACTAAATTTTTTATTTGCATTTTGATGGAAATTCCCATATGTTCATAGGCTCTGACTTTTAAATGGCATTTGGTTTTGCCAATATAGGAGGCCTTACAGTCTCCACACGTGTAAAGATAGACAAGCCAGGAACAATAAGGAATGGGGAGGATATCTTTAATAGGGAAAAAATTTTTTATGCGTGATGTGGATTTAAAAACTAATCTGAAATCCACTTGAGGATAGTAACGACCAAGTATGCATTGAAGTTGATTTTTTGAATTTAAGCTTTGTTAGAGAAGACATGAGTATATAGTAAGTTTGGGTACAGTTGGTATCTGGGCAGGTGTCAAGCCATTTCTGTTCGTAATAAGAGAGAAATGCATTAGCTAAAGTTGAACCTAGTGGGGAGACCATTGCGATGCCATCTATTTGTTCATACAAGGTGTTGTTGAACAGGAAATGTGTATTCTTAGCAGTAAGATCCAGCATGGTCTTAATTTGATTTTCAGAAAATCCATTTAGAGGATTGTTATTACGTGAAAGCTCAGATATGCATATGTTAATAGTTTCATTTAAGGGAATATTTGTAAAGAGGGAGGTAATATCAAAGCTCGCCATGAAGACTCACAAATCCAATTAAGATACCAATTGCACCCAAACTTACTATATACTCGTGTCTTCCCTAACAAAGCTTAAATTTAAAAAATCAACTTCAACGCATACTTGGTTGCTACTATCTTCAAGTGGATTTCGGACTAGTTTTTAAGTCCACATCATACATAAAAAAAATTTTCCCTACTAAAGATATCCTCCCCATTCCTTATTGTTCCTGGCTTGTCTATCTTTACACGTGTGGAGACTGTAAGGCCTCCTATATTGGCAAAACTAAATGCCATTTAAAAGTCAGAGCCTACAAACATACAGGAATTTCCATCAAAACACAAATAAAATTTAGTAACCCCTGTGTTTCCTCTATACGCCAACATAGTGAAGAAACAGGACATCAACCTATACTATCAAATTTCTCTATCCTCTGCAAGTCTAATACTGACCTGGAATTATTCATTAAAGAAACCCTCCATATCAAACAGCACTCTCCAGCACTGAACAACATGCAGTCTTCATTTAAATTATACATTTTTTAATATGTTCGTATTACTGATTTTACCTTTTTTTTTGTTGTTGTTGTGTTTTCTTGTTGTAGTTTCTCCCCATGATTACTGTTTTGTGTTTTACTTGTTTAACTCTCTTAACAAATGTGGTGATACCATTCATTAAGTACAATTCTTACATCAGTGTTAATTCTGTTGATAAATGCAGTGATACTATTTATTAAGTACAATTCTTACATCATTGTTAATTCTGTTAACAAATGTGGTGATACTGTTCATTAAGTACAATTCTCACATCAGTGTTAATTCTGTTAACAAATGTAGTGATATTATTTATTGAGTACAATTTATATGTCATTGCTAATTCTGTTAACAAATGTGGTGATACTATTTATTTAGTACAATTCTTACATCAGTGTGTATCCTGTTGACAAATGTAGTGATACTATTCATTGAGTACAATTTTTACGTCATTGTTAATTCTGTTAACAAATGTGGTGATACTATTTATTGAGTACAATTCTTACATCAGTGTTAATTCTGTTAACAAATGTAATGATACTATTTATTAAGTACAATTCTTACATCAGTGTTAATTCTGTTAACAAATGCAGTGATACTATTCATTGAGTACAATTTTTACGTCATTGTTAATGCTGTTAAGAAATGTGGTGATACTATTCGTTTAGTACAATTCTTACATCAGTGTGTATCCTGTTGACAAATGTAATGATAATATTTATTAAGTACAATTCTTACATAAGTGTGTATCCTGTTGACAAATGTAGTAATACTATTCATTGGATGGAATTCTTAAATGCTTATTTTCTAGAAAAGCATATTGATGCCATTCATTGGTCATTAGATGTTAGTGTAGTAATTTTTTATTCTTTTAATAAGTATCTATAAACAATAAAATAAATATATCCAATAATTTATTTGTATTACTGATAACTTCTGATCACTTAGTTAAATCTTTTGCTTTCTGTATGGCTGACAGATATCTTCAAACTACCAAGAATGTTTTTTGCATAGCAGACAAAAAAGCAGGCTAAGTAAGGTTAGACAGATTTGCACTTTATATGTGGAACATGCTTTTGAAGCTCATTCATAAAGAATTTTTCCCTTTGTACAGTTAAATTAAACACATTTTCTATCAGCCTTACTGCATAACTGAACACTACTGTTGTGTTTAGAAATGCATCTGGTATCTTTAAAACTTTCTTCTAATTAGTTCTATTAACTACATTAGGAGAACTGTGGACTGTAAAGTTCTTAATTTGTCTCTTGATAACATATTAGCTTCCATGACTATTGTTACAGTCTAGTGTGATATTATTAAATTATAATGTAACCCATTACTTCAAAGTTATAAAACTGTTCGAGTAAAACAGGTTCTTAACTTTTACCAATACCCACAGGAGGAAGTACTATTCAAGTTTCCACTTACCTCATACCCAGATTTTGACACCATAAATGATGCACTCGATCCATATTCCAGTTTGTTTTCTCTTGTATTGAAATGGCAGAAATCTGAGAAAAAGTGAGTTATACAATAACTGGTAGATGAAGTTTTTATGAATCTACATTTTAAAAGGAAGGTGAAATATAAGTATGTATATTGTTTCAAAGAGTCTTGATAATATGTAACCTTTAGTTAGAGAGATTTTAAAATTTATATTCTTGATTCTCCAGAATGCTCACTTGGAGTATTTTATAGGACATAGTTCTTTGATTATTTTATGATAAGAATTTCAGTAATAGAAAAAAATTTTTATTAATTGATATTTCAGTTTTAACAGAGCTTCATCAGAAACTTATCATTATACATATTGAGGCAAGAAAGATTTGTTATGATTTAACATAATGTTTGTGTTAAGAACAGTACAGAATGCTATTCACAATATATTATCTTATAATAAGCAATTCTGTATTGTTATGTTAAGATGTAATACATTGCTAATCTTAAAGGACGATATTATTTAATAAAAAAATCACTACTTAACAAAAGATCAGTATTTGCTTTACCAACAGTATGAAATGAAAATACCGAGTTAGACTTTCTATCATCCCTACACGATTCATTCCATAACTTATGACAAAAAGAAAAACATATCACAAAGAATAACAGGTGGATCAACTGTAATAAAACCTCATCAAATTTTGTTTCTAAACCCTGCTTTTGATTACACACAACTACCTACCCCAAGAGCCAATACTCAAGTCCTAAAAGTGCCACAATACACTGTATCAATTCAACAAAGTTAATAAAGTACCTTAACCACAATTTTTATGATTAATGAAAATTAAAAAAAGACTATATCTACTAAATAGAAGCTAAGGCTAATAAAATGTTTAAAAACTAGTAAAAGTGAGAAAAACTATAGTTTTTATTCAGAAGAAATTTGTTAACATTTTATCCACTGTTACCAAAACAAAATTAACCAGCTGATAACACTGTACTTTAGGTGTGTGTTACAAGGACATAAATGATAATAACACAATGTACTATGTATTTAACAAAGCAAAAACAGAAGTATACACAGTAAGGATTCATCATATTCTTCATCAAATGTGTGCATTAGTTCATTTAAAAGAATAAGATTGTTTATTTATTTATTCATTTGCTCTTTTTACATCCAATGTATATTGAGCCTATAGGAAATTGTAAATTGAATCACATCTACGGAAAGTGTTTCAGAAATGCAATAAATTAGCAAAAATACCCAGTGTTTCATTCTGTTTTAATTCCAGTGAGCATGGGTTTGTAGTTGCAACATCCCAGGATGAGGCAACACTGCAACACCTATATTCTATGATACATTTTCACATATGTGAACACCGTTTGTTATAAAAATAGTTTTATTTATTGTTAGAATAGTTCCAAAGAGTGTTAGAATGCTATTTTGACGTATTTCACTAAAACTTGGGTGTTGTCAAGAGCACAAGGTATAACATGAAAACCTCCAACAAACTTTGTTTTTACCCTGCTTTTGATTATTTACCACCACAAATTACAGTGAAAACAAAAACTCCATCAAATTTTCTTTATGACTCTCCTTTTCATTAACCACAACTACTGCCCCAAGAACATAAAGTATAATAGAAGAAACCATATCTAATATGTCTTTCTAAAAACATCAGATTCTTCACTAACGTTTTACTTTTTAGTTCTAGAGTCTTAGTAGGATTTTTGTTTGGTTTTGTAAACCTTCCTTCATCATTCAAGTATAAATGTACCTTTCTTTCACAACTTTCTCTTTTCATGATTGTGAAATCTTTGCTTTTGTTTGATTCTTTATTATAGCTTTATTAATGAAATTAACTTCTGATCAAAGCATAGATCAGAATTAAAAAACAAACCCAATAGTGAACATGACTAATTTAATTTCCTGTTCTTACATTATTACATACAACTTACTAACAGAACACATAAGAACAAGTTCTTTGTGTATGTTTCGCTTCATGTACTACCACCAGTTTCTGTCCATTGAAAACTTGACAATAATATGTGCAAAACTTAATAACAACTCTTATGACACAAGAAACCCCATTAAATGATTCCAATAGTATGATTTTATAGTAGTTTAACTTCTTAGATAAGTTATTACATGAAGTACAGATGTTATACAGAAATGAGTGAGATTTTCCCCTTATTTGTTCATACTACGTAATTCCAAAAGACACTTACCTCCGCTGCCATTTACAGCTATTACTTGACTACCAGGGTTTCATCTTTGTCTATGTAAGCATTGGTCAAATTTTTTCTTGCTTACTCCAGTCTTTCATACCACACTCAATTGCCCTTGGCAATATATATGTTTCGTGATACTCTCCACCTACGTCAATGTGCCCTCTATCCTGGAACTATATATAAGCACCTCATTCAGATAATTTTATCACTTTTTCTCGACAAAGCGTCACTAATGGGTTTCCAAGTATTACGATTGTTCAGAGATTCTTTGAATGTTATCATGTAATCCAGTTGAAGTCATGATAATAATAATAATAATGAATATTTTTTTTCTTCTTCCTATTGGCAAGCCAATTATGGTTTGAATTCTCATATTATTATTTCCAGTACAGAGGCAAATTGGGTCTCTCCTCTCCCACCTCTGATATCTAGCATCATAAAACAATCATCCTCAACATTTTTGAGAGACTTTAGATTTGCTTTTTCCTGTGCCTTATTTTAGTTTGTTGGATTTTTCATCTCTCCTCCTGTGGGTCAGTGGTAAATTTATGGACTTGCATCATTGGGGTCTGGGGTTCGATTCCCTAGGGTGGACATGGCAGATGGCCCAAAGTAGCTTTGTTCTAACAAAACAACTTACTTTACCTCACAAAATGCTGTTCAAATCAATGGTAATCAACACAGTCTTTAAATGATCTATGAAAAACGAAAAGGATGTGACATAGGGATAAGCTGCCTTTGATTTGTTTTTCTTCTATTAGTTCTTCAAATGTGTGATATTTTGGGGTTTTTCCCAGTTGCTTTTGAGCCTGCAACTTACTTGATGGCTGAAAGTTCTGGTAGCATATTTTTAGTTTTTTCTCCATACACGGGTATTGTGGTTTATGCTGGAAGGTTTACTTCTTAGTTACATGAATGGACATTTAGGCCTTATCTGACACATTGTGGGAACTTCATGATTTTGCCTACCACCATCAGGTGGATACATTTTTTCGACTCTCAAATAATATATCTGCTCCTTGAATTTCTGGGTTCTAAGGTGGGGGTTTGTGGTTCACCTCTATATGTCTATGTTCCCTGATGGGACAGGGTAAGTCTACGGAGTTACAACTCAACTTCAACATTTTGTTTCCTTTCACTTCACTTTGTTAATAGACTCTCAAGATCACCAGCTTCATTGAGGACAAGCTGTATCTATTGTTAGCATGCATGTTGGTTCAGTTTTCTGCTTCTACATTCCTCCCAGTTGTTGTTGGAGTCTTGAATTTCATCAGCTCCTACAGGGGTGGTGGGGAGTAGTGATAGTTTTGCCCCTATTCATGAGTACCAATGAACGAATGACATCAACTCCTCAGTACATTGGTACTCAGAATAGCTTATGTCTATATCCAAGGTCAGATCACCAGCAGCATCGGTTATTATTGTATACCTTCAGGGTCTGTGGGGCTCAGTTTCAAGAATTTCTGGATGTGTTGTAATCTTAACCATGAGTCCAGAAGCTTTGCAGGTCCTTGGGCTACAATTGGTCATTCAGTTCACATTTTTCCCACTATTATCCATCCAACCTGTAGGGTTTCCATCTCCTGCAGTTCATTGGAATTTGGAACTTAGTTCTAAGGTGACGTGTGTGTGGTTGGTCTGGGAGTAGTGAGAGAGCTGGGCTAGTTCTTCAGAGTTTTTATTTCTGTTAGTTATTAGGCCTATGAAGACAGGAGATTGGTGTCCAGTCATCCATCATTCTTGTCTATATCAATGCCTAGATTCTCCAAGGTTTACACGTTACTCATTCCTCAATCTGTGTTGATTTTTTACTGGGATT
Organism: Limulus polyphemus; assembly: GCF_000517525.1. NCBI lineage: Eukaryota > Metazoa > Arthropoda > Merostomata > Xiphosura > Limulidae > Limulus > Limulus polyphemus. The sequence continues at coordinate 249,858 of NW_013666604.1, read as the reverse complement.
GTACATATTCAACTTTTTTGTAATTGGCTCTTATCTGCACTTTGCCTTAGTGGTGGAGTCCCAGCACTATTCGCATTTGTGGTGCACATGGGTTAGATACTGCAATTCCAGGTTTTTTTCCTTCAGACTCACATTGGCTTAACTTGTATCATACGAGTTTTCTCATCCTCTTCATTCCATCGTACTGTGCACCCACCTTTCCACGGATGACTGGTTGCTGCTGGTAACATCTTGTCAATTGTTAGACCATTACACCCTGCTTCTACTTTCAGATACAACCCAGACAGGCTTCCTTTCGGGTCTGTGACATCTATTCTTGCTCCAATTTAACATGTTATCAGTCTGGATATTTTATATTTTTCGTCTCATCTCTCAGCTGGGCTCAGCTATCTCCCATCCTGCTCAACGATATAGAATAGGATGCCACACTCTTACTCACCTCTCCTTCTCCCACTGCATGGATGGTTCTTTCTCTTCTGGGAATGTGGGCATCACTCTAATCCTTCGAGCATTTGTGATGAGAACACAAGTGATCCTTTTATTGGTCTGTAAGCAACCAGGCTTCATATACATCTATTTCCTGGTTTCCTCAGTTTCCTTAGTCTGGTTCTTTCTTAAATTTCGAGAAGTTGTTAAGTCAGGACACTACTACAATTTGGATTTCTCTACTTCCATCTCATCCAGATTTCCATTTTCTTTGTGTATGCTTTGCTTCAAGAATGGGGTACATATACCAACATAAAGGAATTCCAGAGCCTAAGCATGGATGACGAGGATTCCCTACACATTGTTTCATCCTTTTTTTGCTTTTCAAAAGGCAAGTTCTCATTGTATGGGCTCATTACGAGGTACATCATCAGGTTTCACTCTGACTATTCTGTGATGATGTCTTATGTTTTTAGTCAAGGAGGCATGTGGCCTATGGCTCCTTATTTTCGAACTTTGGACTTCCTTTCTTTGGACTAGTCTTATCTTATCACCCTACTAGCTTGCCATGTTCCACAGGTGATGCCTGTGGTAGCAGGTCACTTGTCTCAATCCAAACAGATTCTCCTGACAGAATAGATGTTGTATCACAAGATTCAGTTGAATTGGCTCTCATTTTGCAACACTAATTTGATCACCAAATTACTGACAACTTGGTCTTCAGTACCTAATTTTTGTAACTTGGCAATAGATCCTTTTCATCTAGGCAGGGCGAGATTACCATTCTCAACCTTCTCTCCACTTCATACATTACCCAGGGTACAAAATATGATTTGCTCCAACTTATTGTCAGATCCTGTTGATCGCACCAGATTGGCAGCTACACCTGGGTTTCTGCTTTTGCGGTCCCTTCATGTGTGTCCAACTCTTTCACTACTTCTTAGGCTCTTTCTGTAGAGGCAGCCATGATTGGAATGGTACACCTGGCTATCCAGAAGTTCAAACTTCTGGCATAGAGGTTATACTGTCTTTCACATGACATTGGGGTTTAATTTCTAAGGTTGACATGTATCTGTTTCATTTTCCACTTAGCCTGAAAGGCACTTTTCTCAAAGGTAATGACATGCATATCGGCAGTGTTGTATCATGAGGAAGTTGAACCCTTTTTCAACCAGTCGTGTCAACCTCAACTCATATTTTAATTGGCTCTTTAACAGAAGTTTTTGCACCTTCCACAATCGCCATTATTTACAGAGGCCTTATCGAATACCTTCGATTATTGCAACTACATATTTTTTGAGTCCCCAGTACTATCCAGATTCCTCACATCGTCTTAAGAAATTGGACTTAAATGAACATTCCAGTTACCTAACAGGTAGTTTAAGGTTACATGTTCTTTCTGTACACCTGTTTGTGTCCTGACTCTTATATGCCATGAATCCCCTTTACCTGCAGGTTTTTTTCCTTGGCTGCTGACCTAAGGACATCACAGGTCATGGAGTGATTTGCACTGTTTGTTCACGAACTACATTCTCATTCTCTCTACCAGTTCTTCTTACTCAACATTCTGTCAGATGGTAAAGGGGTTCAGTCCTTTTCTCTGATTCATCTGCTCACTCTTTCTCTCTATGCCCATTCAGATTTCAATCTTGCTCACGGTCATTGAGGGTCTTGAAGGTTTTGTTGTCTGCACTTATACCTTTAATGCAGAAAACACTTTACTCTGGGCTCTCTTTGAAGGCGAGGTATCTTCTGTGAGTCACATTTTATCAGATTTCTCTTTTCTATACAGTTAGCAACCCAGTCAAATTGCCCACTGGAGGTCATTATGTGGACTGGTATTTGGCCCTCCTCCAATACCTTTATCTTACATTATTTGCCTGATCTGACAGTCTCTTCATCTGAGGGTTTTGCCTACTCCCTGTAGCTATCTTCACTATTTCTGCTAAATTATCCAGAGGGGGTAAGTATTTTTATTTCTAACTTTCAAAGTCCCTTACCTTTTTTTCACAGGATCCCACTCTGTGGCAAGTGTTACCCGGTCAGATGTGCTTTTATCAAACCAAATCCTCACTAGCAACCACTATTTCACTATAATTACTACCAGTTGCAACAAGCTCTGTAGAAATTAGGTGTTCCATAAGACCACCTAGGAGCTCACCAGACTATCATGCATAAGGCTAAAAGGAATACTGCCAATCATTGAATTGAATAACCTGGGATTGGTTTGCTTTAATAAATTTAGGGAACTTGGTTCACCTATTGCATTATTTCCAGAGCACCAATCCTCAGGACTCCCCAGCATGCATTACCCCAGATTCTACCAGTGGAAAGGATCACACCCAGTTTCCAGTCACTGGGGTGGTGGACGGAGGCTTTTCCTCCAGAGTATTATAGTGAATTCCTCCACTCTTGGAAAAGAGTGTGAAGGTGAGGACTCTCTTACCAGGGTCTATGAATGTTTTTCCCAGATGTTGATAGAAGCTGCATCAACCTATGCAGAAGCATACTTATAATACTGGTTCAGATTTGATGTTTGGCTATACCGTTGGGGTATGCGTGGCCCTTCTTTTATATCAATATTGGTTCAGTATATTGTTGATGAAAGGTGGTACATTATCTCCTTGTAATTTTGAACTTGATGTGGTCCCATCCTGGATCCTTGGTTGAACACATTTGTTCCACATCCTTCCCATAATTCCAGGGCAAATAGCAGGCTCCCTGCCTACTCGGTTGAGGAGTGAGGATGAATGTTCATAATTCCAGACCAGATGAGCTCGGTTTCTGTGGTTGAGTAAGGCAAGCATGATCCCATCATTTTGAGCCTGGGGTGTTGCCTTTTGGGCTTCTTCAAGTGGAGGAGAAGGTTTGTCTGCTTCATTATTGCTTACTTCCTCATCATGATTCCGGTGGTTTGAAACGCATCACTCTATGGCTACAGGTATGTATATCTGTGACATTGCGGACCAATTGCTCTAGCCACCAATGTGAGATATAGTGACCAAGACCTCTTAATTACAACTCTGAGTAGTGCAACCTCGACTACCTGGTTGGAGCTGGTCTATTGTGATGATTACTCATGTACAATTCCACCCTTGATACAGAAACTAAGGGTGAAAAGCATACCTGTTCTGGATATAGTGCAGTTCCACCACTTGGGTACCACTTTTATCTTGGTACACCTATGATCTATGCAGACACTTTCTGTATGGATGATGCCCTCACTGCCCCCCCCCCCCCCTTCTTAATGTGGGATTCTAGCTATAAGTTGCAGTAGAGGTGTGTTTTGGAACTTAATATTTTCCTAAATTCAAAATGTATTTCCAATAATGCTTACCTCTTTTGACACTCTCTCTCCCTTCCTCTCCATTAAGAGCCAGTGTTAGAGACTGGAATGGTGTCAATCTCGAAAAAGTGATAAAATTATCTGAATGAGGTGCTTATATACAATACCAGGATAAAAGGTGCATTGAGGTAGGTGGAGAGTATCATGAGACATATATCACCAAGTACAATTGAGTGGGGTACAAATGACTGGAGGAAGCGAGAAAAAATCAGACCAATGCTTAGATGGGCAAAGATGATACACTGGCAGTTGAGTAATAGCTATAAGTGTCAGCGGAGGTAAGTATTATTGGAAATACATTTTCAATTTAGGAAAATGTGAATTTTTCATGATTTTTTCTTTAAAATTCAAAAACTAAACATTATTCCATTCCTGTGATTAGACTTATATTTCAAGGTATACACACACACACACATCTAAGTGTAAACTGTTTTCATATTATCACTATTTATGAAAAAAATAATTTTCTCTTTGCAACTGTGTCTGCCCTGTACTTCTTTAGTTTTCTAGAGCTAATTGTTTTGGATATGTTTAAATGCATGTCATCAGTGTTTTGAGGGGGTTGTAATTGTATATATGCTACATAATATGCTCTATGAGTCATATGTTAAATGGAGGTTTGCAGAGTTTGCATAATGTAACAAAACGTTTTTTTCAAAAGAAATTACACACTTTTATTATTTTTCAAGATCTTCTCATATTTTAACCTAATATAAGCAACTTGCAATATCTTTCTCTTCTCTACTTTTGCAAACGTTATTACTGTAAGTTTTCTTACTTGGTCTCTTCTCCCTTAATATATTGAAGAAAGATGCCTTAACGAATAGTAATTGGTGATGTTTCATAGACAGTGGGCCAAAGCATTACTGGTTGCTGTGTGTTGTTGTTAAACCAGATATTTTATGTATTTATTGCACTGTCTATCATTAAATCACATTATTATATTTTAAAGAAAGTTTACTGTATTTCATATTCATACTAAGTGTTTGCACAGCTTTTTATATAAATGTATAGAAAGATTAATTAGCCATACTACTTTAAATATTGAAACTGTTTGGATCCAACCTTCTTTATAAACCTAAATCAGATATTTTAAGAATTCATATAAGCTTTGCTTTTGAGCTGCATTATTTAATTTTAATCAAAGAATAAAATTTAAAGAAAGCTGTTAACACTGATCTAAAGGTCATATGTTTCAGATATCCAAAATTAATATTATGAAAAGGATCAAAAGTTTTATTTCATTTTTGGTAGATGGATGGAAGGATCTTTTCTGGATCTAAATGCAGAAGCCATTGAAGCAGATGTGGAGGCATTCACCAGAGAAACCTTAATTTTGCAAAAGAAATTCAAAAGTCACCTAAAAACATCTCATATAACTCAAACAGCACATAATGACAACAAGACAGAAGAAGCTGAGGTTGAGAAACTTCCAGCCCCTCTTAAAATTTGCCAGTATTTGTTGGATAATATTGAAAAATTTAAGGTAGGAGATCATTGATGAAGCTTAGACAGTTTCACTAGATTAACAATTTTCTTCTTTTTTATATTTATAGGAAAGAACCACACACAATACTTGAATTATTAAGTAACTATATTTATATATAAACTATTAGGTTGCTACACTTCATTTTATGCCAGAATCATTTAGTAGCCACTTCTTTACACATGGTATAAAGAAAATTTCATAGTTCACCACATCATATCTCACAAAAGGTATGCCATATGAATGTGTAATTGCATGCTGATATTAAGGTTATCATGCGGATGCAAATGCCACAATTATCACATATGGCCACCAGAGGTGCCACTATGGCCTAATGCAGTGGTTCCTAACCTTTCTCTCTCTCTTCGCGAACACCTTGAGTAATAATAGTTTTCACACCAAACCCCTTTTAAGTAGTTATAAATTTTGTAAGATAAAATAACTTTTGCATATGATGAATTTGTTGAAAATAAAAAGTTTCTGTAACATATTTTGTAATACATTTACAATGAAATCTGAATCTCTGATATTGTCATCAGTCTGGAGTGAGTACTCAGTAAAATTGAAATATAATTCTTGAAACATAATCAAAATAAAGAAAAAACATTTAATTAAAACTAATTAGACTTCTGAGCTTGTTTTGAAAAACACAGTACTTTAAAGCTCAGCTCAACATAAGAGAGATATGGTCTTAAATATGATTCTGCATCAAGTTATTTCCTTCTCTAAGTCAATCTGCGGATAGCGGGTTCGAATCCTCATCACACCAAACATGCTTGCCCCTTTCAGCCATGGGGGCATTATATTGTGACAGTCAATCCCACTGTTCGTTGTTAAAAGAGTAGCCCAAGAGTTGGTGGTGGATGGTGATGACTAGCTGCTTTCCCTCTAGTCTTACACTGCTAAATTAGGGACAGCTAGTGCAGATAACCCTCATGTAGCTTTGCGTCAAATTAAAAAAAACACACCAAAACCTTCTCTAAATATTTTAATAAATTAAAAGGAAATTAAAATATTGTAAGAACTGTATAACCAGTAAAGTGAAAAAGATGCCATTACCAAGTTTTCATGGGAACCATCAGAATTCTCTCTTGAATCCCTAGGGGTTCGAGAACCACCAGTTGGGAAATTCTGACCTAATGTCTGATCAGTTATAGCAACTGTTCAAAATATTCTTCTAATATTTAAAATACATCTGTGTGACAATGGACATTAAAGCACCAATGTGTATCCCCTCTGATGTGCTGACTACTTCCTGGACAGTTGCATCTTTGAAGCCTGGAATTGTGTAAGGATTCCCATGGTACATATGGACTTCAGGTGCTCTCACAACTAGTAATCAGCTGTTGTCAAGTCCTTGTAGGTGGCTACCTTGTTTTGAAAGTAGTCCTGCTTCACCTGGTTACCAACATGTGAAGGAGCACCAATCTGCATGAAAACAATAATATGTATTACATTTTGATGTTGCAGCATAGGAAACACATTGTTGTGACCATGCATGGTACTGTGCATCACTGAGCATGCAGGTTCATAGTTCATGTGCTGATGGTTCTTCAAACAAATAATAGTCCAGTAACAAAGTCAGCAATGAAATCACACCACACTGTCACCTTAGTATCATGTAGGTGTAGGAAAAGTTATGTGTATTAGTTTTCAACAAAGTAATGGAGTTGCATGTGGTGACATTTCCATAAAGGGTGAAGTGTGCTTTATTACTCTATAAGATATTATGGTCATCCATTTATAATCTGGGCAAAAACTGCAATACAAAATCAACAGTTCAGGCTAAATCTGTCTCCTACAATGTTTGAACATAATGCAGCTTCTAAGGAAAATTCATAAAGTTGACTGAAAAGCCAAAAGCCTTACAGACAGTAGAAATTGGCAAATCCAGACTCCAGGCAACATAACATGCATTGCTGCAGTTGAATGCATTTTTCCTGGATTGTTCTGCTTCAGCATGGCTGACCTCAGTGTTATTTTATATAGTATCCGTGATCTGCCTCTATTTGGTTTATCACAAGTGAAAGCTGTGTCTTCAAATTTGTTTATGAACTTGTGCAAGATGTGTCTTCAAATTTTTTGGTCATTCTATTACTTTCCATGATTACCCAAGAGGGTCCTTGACTCCTCATAATTCCGCATGTGGCACATCACTTTTGTGAGACACTGGTTGAACTTTATTTGTTCCACATCTTTCTCATAATTCCGAGAGCAGGAGGTGTTGCATTGCTTCCCAGGTTTGAGAAATTAGGATTTGGGTTCATAAATCCAGGCCAGGTGATCTCTATGTCTTCAGGTTGAATTAGGCATGAATTGGCTCCATAATTCTTAGTTTAGTTTGTTGAATTCTGTGCTCCTTCAGGTTGGTAGTAGACTTGTCCAGTTGGGTATTGCTTGCCTTTCCTTCGTAATTCTGGTGGATTGCATGCAACATTCTGTATCCTTAAGGTTGGGTTCCCCTTCATATCATATTCCTATTATATGATTATATCATACTCAAGTCCCCATTTCCTAGCCACTACACCTTGGATCTAGCTTTGCATCCACAACCCTATATTTCCAACGGCAAGACGTGGAACCTCGTCTGTGTGGTTTGGGCCTGAAAGAATCTCATGATAATGAATAGTGTTGACTCTGTAGCTGGTTGACCTTTTTCGCCAATGTTTAGATTTCACTTTACCTGGACAAAGAACATACCTGTTCTAGAAGTAGTGTCGACCCCCACTAGTATGCTTTATTATATCTCAATTTTCCACATGCTTTCTGTGTGGGTTTTGCCCTCACCAGCTCCTCCACTTTGTCAATGTGAGATTCTAGCTCAAGTAGGAGCAGAGGTAAGTGTGTTTCAAAAACTTACATTTTCCTATACTGAAAATATATTTCCAATTAATACTTACCTCCACTTACCCACAATAGTTGGTGTTTGGGTCTGAAAATCTTGCCAGTTAAGAAAAAGTGAATAAGAAAGAATAATGGGGGGCTTATATATGGATCTGAGGGTGCACTAACATAGGTGGAGAGAGTCACAAGATTAAAATCGCTAGAGCCAATATAGTAGGGTATAAAAACAGGGGCAAGTAAGACAGAATTCATACCAATGCTTAGATGCTTTTCGGTAAAGGAAACTGTAAACCTTTGCTTCTTTATTTAATCATTATACTCTGCTCTGTGTATTGACATTATACTGCAGTTACACATCTTTGTGAGAGCCACATTTCATTATACTGAATAATTTGAGAACTATGCTCCTTTGTTTACTGGAATTATAATGTTGTCATACTCCTTTATATACTGCACAAATTATGTAAGCACACTTCTTTTGTATACTTGAATAATTAAGTACATGTAGCTGTATTCCTATACCTAAGTGTCAAGTAACCTATAAAATTAAAGATGTTTCAAGATGTGAGCAATGGAAACATAATAACACATCCAAAAGGACAAGTAGCACGTTGTGCTTGCATTAAGCTTGGTGATATCATGTCACATTTCCACAATGTATATGGAGATAGCTCATTTTGTTAAATATTTTTGAACATTATCTTAAAAGTTCTGTTTATTGTATTATTCTAGAGTCACAAACAAAATTATCTTCCCTTTGTATTTTGCAGAAAAATATTCCAGCCATATCATTACTATGTAACCCTGGAATGAGACAACGTCACTGGGACCAAATGTCAACTGTTTTAGGTCAGAACATAACCCCAGATTCTGGAACTACTCTTCAAAGGATGTTGAAACTGAACCTCAAAGATTATATGGAAAAATTTGAGGTCATCAGTACTGCTGCCTCAAAGGTTGTGCAAATTGCATCATTATTTGTTATAAACAAGTATAATTTCCATAGTAAACCTTTATAGAATTAAAGTAATTTTTCTGTGAAATATCTATTACAATATAAAATGTGGGTTATATAAAATAAGCAATGAATCAAACAGTAGTGGTCAAAGTTGTTATTACTTCATCTTATTTTTTACATATCTAAATAGTAAAATGTTCATAAAAATTAAGAAACTTCTTAAGAGTAATGCTTTCACCAAACTTCCTTATATTGTATATTACTGATTTTTATATCTGTAAAAACTATATAGGTGTCACATTTTAAGACATGTAATGAACCAGACATGATATAACATAATGTTTAGGGACAACAAGGGACCTATTGAACCACCATGGACAGCCCACCCTCTAAAATATCCTAAAACTATTAAATAATATATTTAAAAAATTTGAAAGCCAGCTCTTATCATTCATAAAGTCATCAAGCTTTCTCTTAAATTCACTTACATTTACTGCCTCCACAACATCTGAAGGCAATCCATTTCTAAGGCCACCTACCCTGTTAGAAAAATAAAACTGTCTTAGCTGAAGATGACTCCTACCCTGCCAAAATTTATATTTGTCTCTCCCAGTCCTACTGTTCTTGCAGTGAAGTAAGAAAAAAGATGATGCATAAACACTACCAATTCCCTTTACAGTCTTATACACATCAATCAGAACCCCTCTAACTTCTTTTTTCAAGAGAGAACAATTTGAAAGATCTCAACCTCTACTCGTAGGGCAACCCCTCCATCCCATGCACCATTCTAGTAATCTTCCTCTGAACCCTTTCCAACAGTTCAATGTCCTTGCTAAGGTAAGAACCCCAAGACTGAACATAATATTCCAAATGTGGCTTAACCAGTGACCTATACAATGAAATTATAACCTCTTTAGACTTGTATTCAATATTTTTGTAGATGAGGGGTGTTGCAAAATAAATCACACTTTTTTTCCTGAAAGCATAACAAAGTAAAATAAGATTTTAATTCAATCAAAAAAGTAAATCCAAGTATCAATATCACTTGATTGGGCCACCATTGTTCTCATGCACAAGTTTTTATAGATTTGCAAAATATTTCAGCAATGCAACAAACATGTCTGTTTTGTGGCTGTCTCTGTGAGCACTTCAGTGAGAACACGAATCAACATTTCACGTTTGTGTCTCTTGTATTTAGGCAAAGTTTCAAATATTTCTTCTGTGCATTGTTAAATTAAAGCGCCAACATTTTAGGTGGGATTTAAATCTGGAGAGTTCCCAATCCACATTCCAACACATTTCCACAGACCACTGTATCAATTTCAACAATTCTCAAATGTGTCGATTAGAAGACTTGAATTCTCGGAGTATGTCTGCAACTAGTTTCTGAGCCATCCCAAAGGCAGCGCATGCGACATGAACCTGAGTTCTAGTGAGCACCATGATTCAAAAGTTTTCACAAAAAATGAAATTGAAAGAGTAAAACACCCAAGAGTACATTGAACTGACATTTTCTCATGAGTGATGATATTTACGGTCCTACCAGGTTCATCATTACTTCGGCGAAAAAAAGTGTGATTTATTTTGCAACCCCCTTTATAACCTAAAATCGTGTTTGCCCTACCACTAGCAACAGCATACTGCTCGGATGGCTTAAGAGACTGATCAACCATTACACCAAGATCCCTTTGTTTCATGACACTTTTAAGGTTACTCCCATCCAAATTATACTTATAATTCAAATTATGATAATCCACATACAATATCTTGCAACTATTATAATTATAACCCATCTGCCATTTATTTGCCCAACTTGCCTAAATGATCTAAATCCTTTTGTAAATCAGCAACATCCTTAACACCCAAGACCTTAATCACCCTGCAAATTTAAGTAATTTATGAACCATTTCTTCATTTATGTCATTGATGTAAATCAAAAAGAGCAAATGTTCTAAGATCCAAGCCCTGAGGTACCCTAGTTGTAACAGTAATCCAGTTTGAATGAACTCCATTTATAACAACCCTCTGCTTTCTTCCATCCAGCCACTCTTTTATTCAATTAGCTAACTTATCCCACACACCTATAGAGATAATTCTTACAAGCCATTTATGTGGTACCCTGTCAAATGCTTTCTGAAAATCCAGATACACCAAATCTACACCCTTACCCTCATCTACATAAGCAGTAACATTTTCAAAGAATGTCAAAAGATTTGTAAGGCAAGATTTTTCCTTAGTGAAACCATGTTGACTATCTACAAAAATTATAAACTTTGTTAATTAGCTTTGGAAATTATATTTTATTTATTATAACCTTTTTGAGCCAACTTGGCAGCCACCCTTTTCTTTCTATGAGGAATATGTTTATCGTGAATATTTAAACATTTTCCACATTTGATCAATGTCTCGGCTGTCCATTCACAAGAAATAATTCTTGTTGCATCTCTTCAGAATTTGCTTTTTTTGAAATTTGTAATCAGAATATCATTATTTCTGATCTCCTTATGCAGAAAAATATCAAACCTAACAAAGCAATGATCACTTGCACCCAGATGTTCCCAGTTTCCACCTTCTCAACCATTTTTGTACTAGAAGTTAACAATAAAACTAAAATATTATTGCTTCTAGCATGTTATTTGACCAATTGATGAAGAAAGCCATCTTGAACAGTTTCTATCTTCCTCATGAGTTGACTTTAACACTCACATCTTGCTCTCCTAAGTTATATTTTTGATGATTTTTTTTCAACATTCCAGTCTGAAAAATGGAGGTTAAGAATAGTCTATGATGTATCCCCACTGCAATGTGGATCCTGCTTTTTCAGTCACCTCCAAAATCCTAGACATATTTTATATCCCACACTATAGCCTATACCCTGGGGATCCTTTTAATTTAAGTAGCATCTTGTTTTTTTGTTTGAACCTGTTTTGTTCCTTAAAATGTTCTTCATCACAGGTTCAGATTTGCTGATTTTAATACAGTCCTTCCTTTTGATATTAATTTGTTAATTTTTGCTTGACTATTTAAGTACAAATTTTTATATATATATATATATATATGACAATTTTCATCTAAAACACAAAATTCTAATAGATGATATTGATTTTATTAATCATATACCAGCGAAAGTTGAAAAAATATATTGTTTTAATATCATTAGATGTAGTTTGTTTATCCAAGCATTAAATACAAATATGGTATAAAAGTTATTGAATAATGTTTAGATAAATACCTGGATTTTTTTACAACCACAGTTTAATAAAGAAGTGATAATTAAAGGTTTAAATCTTATTCTAGACAACTGTTTACTTTGTTCATAATGGTAATATTTATAAAAAATATCTAAAATTTCAGCAGAAAGAAAAGTGGATCCAACTTATGCTAGACACCTTGATTTTGAAAATTTCAATCACATTAAACCTAATATAAATCTTACTTTGAAAATGAGCTATTTAGTTTTATCGTTTTTATATATATATGGATTATACAAAAAAGGTGGTAAGATTGAAAACCTACTAAATCATACCAGTATTTAGATTTTTATAGTAACCATCTTGTAGAATACTAAATTAAATAGTTCACTTTGTCTATCTCAAAGAATTTTCTCTATAGTTTCCAACCCAGAAGTTCAACAACAAAGATGGATAGAATTAAAATCTTACCTTAGGAAGGGTCATTATCCAAAAAATATAATATGTAGAGCTGTTAACTTAGCTAAAATTGAAATAAAAATTAGCAATAATCATAAAGAGAATATGAAAGAAGAATAACAAATTATTTTTTTCATAGTTGCCTGTTGTTCTTGAGTTGAAATTAATATTAATGACATCCAAAAAGAATTTGAAAGAATCTCAGCTACAACTTAAAAAAACTAAGTTTGAAAATAACTAGTCATATATTATTTTGAAGACAACCCAAAAATTGATATACTATATTAAATCAGAGAAATGTGAGGGAAGTATTTTTTTCTTTAATAATCAGATTTTTGTGTTTGTGGTAAAGGCTATATTACATACAGTAAATACATTATAGGTCCTACTGGAGAGAAAATATTTTTCATAAACTCCAGATTTAGTTGTAATTTGTATAATGTTACTTATTACTTTGTGTATGTTGTAAGCAAATATATTTTGTAGAAAGAGAGAAGAATAAATGTCAAAAATACAAATAGTTGCCCATTACCTGTTAATAAACATATTAATAAATGAATTATGGAAAATATCTCATACTTTAAAAGAACATTTTTTTCAACTATTTCTGTTTTGGCATGCTTGTGAAAAACATAAATTAATTTATCAGTAAATTTAAAACACATTAAATTTTACATAGTTTAACATACAGTAGGAATTGAAGTTATATATAAAGCTTTGGAGTCAAGAAAACGCAGTGAATTTTTTTATCATGAATCATGATAGTGGTTCACAATAGGGATTACACACAAATTTGCTCAAAACACTAACTGAAAATTTTGGCAAAAACCACCTTGAAAAGCAGACTTGTTCTTGAAATAACACTCAAAACCTTCCTTTTCAATAGTTAAGACCACCCAATCATTGATAATAAGCAAAATAAGTGTTTTTATGAGTGTTATACAAAATTAAAATTTGCCA
>NW_013666604.1:224896-236059 GCF_000517525.1 Limulus polyphemus | reverse complement strand
AAAATAAGTGTTTTTATGAGTGTTATACAAAATTAAAATTTGCCCATTTGTTCATATTATAATTATTAATATTACTGCTTTACAGGCCTACAGCAAAATCAGCTGGGTATTTTGCACCAAAACCTAGACAGATATATTATATGAAACACTGTGAATGTTCATGACGAATTTCAAAGTTGATTTACACGGTTATAAATATGTAATAGATGTGATGTTGTTATGAACAACTGCCTTTGTACTTGACCCATGTTAAATGTCTGTTTACACAAAACCTTGGGCAAATATATATATAGCCACCTGGCTCAATAAATAATTACTTTAAAAGATACAAAGCTTTATTTAAACCAATGTTTTAAATGTATTTGTTTTATTTGAAAAGGCTGCTTTTCTACTGGTAAGATGTTATACAAGCTTAGTGGGGGTTGTGTCTTACTGAAGGCATATATTCTGGACAGAAAAACTTGAGAAATTTGATTAATAAAAATTGTTAATATCAAAAGGGGAATAGGGACTGTCAAAAATTATAGAAACAAGTTTAATCAAATTGTAAAGGTTATACTTTCAAGCCTACATAAAAGAATTGCTAAGTAAAAATGTTTTTATACATCTTGTTTTTCCTGTTATTAAAGTTAGTAACTAATGCAGTCTTTATGTATCTTATGAGTAGGAATATTTCTTGGAGAAAGCTGTGAGTAGGATGATGGGTGAGTGGGACAGCATTTATTTCAACACTACTATCTATCGAGACACTGATGTCCACATTTTAGCATCTGCTGATGAAATCCAATCTGTTTTGGATGATCATATTGTTAAAACACAGACCATTAGAGGATCACCTTTTATCAAACCATTTGAAGAAGAAATTAAAGTAAGAAATGTGATTGACATATATTTTGAAGGAGAAAGTGTCATTCTGTTTAAAAAAATTATTTTAAACCTTTTTCAAAATCTTTTTTCAACATGTGGATATAATAAATTTACACTTATATTAAATTTTTGTGTCTCTGTAAGTTTGCGTTTATGTTTTTCTATTAACTTTCTTTACGTTTTCAAATATGTTTATGTACTATATAATCAGAAGTTTAGAGTTTTCATTGTGGTAATATTTTTACTTAATCAAGAAAAATCTGAAACAGTGACTTTGCATTCATATATAGTATATTGTATTGTTATATTATTTTCAAGCTTGTAACAGTTCAACAAAAATATTAGTTGTTTTCATTGTTATTTTTGTTCTTTTGTATTAAATGAAGAATATAGTATGGTATAATTGTTTTCCAAGTTTTTGTGTAACATAGCCAAGCATGGCCTAGCATTTAGCATGTTGGGATATAGATCTGTAGGTCCATCATTTGCATCCAATTACTACACACACACAAAAGAAATTTCAATTCATGTTTGGAGCTGTGGGTGCATTATAATGGTGATGATCAAATCCCCCTTTTCAGTCAAACCAGAGTAGCCCAAGAGTTGGCAGTGGATGCTGTTTACTAGCTGCCAGTTTGAAATTAGGGACAACTAGTACATATAACCCTTGAGTAGCTTGCCCAAATATCCCAAAACAAATAAACAAATTGTATGTAACATGTAATATTTATGTGGTTAAGTACACTAAAACTGTTAGTGCATCTATTTAAATATGAAACATACTTGCTCATTTTTGCACTGAAGTGTGTTTGTTTGCACAAAATTAACATCAAGCTGTCTCATGTACAATCAATTATGATTTTCTCTTCTATTCTGAAGCCAGTGAGTGTGCTGCCTGCACAAATTTCTGAATTCAAGCTCTCTTACCTCGCAGCCATTTTTTATTTCTGTTTCTTTATTTACATATAAAAGGATTTTAACACCAGCCAAAGCATGGGCTTTCCTTTCTTCATTTTTGGAGTCTGCTTGCAGTATGTTTGTTAGTGTGCAGGCTAAGTAGGGTTGTACCACCCCTAATTCCAACTCTCTGATCAGAGGGAGACATTCTGCAAGCAACCACTTTTACATTATATCCTATTGTTATTAATTATCGTGTATCACCTTTTTTGTAATTAATTTTAACATCAAGTACCCAATTTAAATAAGATGATTTTAATATTACTTCTGTTACTATTTTTTTGTTTATGGAGTTTGGCACTGGCCATGCCACAAGCTCTTTTTCTTCAGTAATATTCTGGAGATTCTAGTTATTATGCTGAACTTAACTTGATTTAAGTAGCATCTGCCCTCCTCATATGATTTCATGTTTGCTTCGCTATTGCACTTCCACCCTTCAGTCTTCTATGTTCCATAATTTCCTGTCCCTTTATTCTACGTGTCATTTTGGTGTCGACATCATTAACAGGTCCTTCATAGGTTCTACCTCACTAGCTATGTGGTCCATTTTTTCTTTGAATGTTATACTACTGTGGTTTTTAATATAGCTCATTTTAAGATGAGTTTTCAAAGCTTTTACCCATGATCTTTTGACAAAACCTTTCTCCAATTTTGTGATAAGGTTTAGAGAATCTGTCATGAGTATGATCCAGTCTTGATCATTACTGTTACTGATCAACCAAACAAATTCATCCTTTTGTGTTTCACGTTCTGCTCTGAATTAACTAGATCACCCAGTTTTTGTCACTGGCTATTAAAAAACCAGATGTCTGTCTTTTTGCACAGCTCCTACCCTTACAGTCACATCTTCCTGACTGAGCGATTCATGGATATAATCAACTTCAGTCTCTGTTTGTATGTTTATTCTATGACTTCATCTGTTTTGACTAATCTTCACCTTTCCTTCCATATCCTCCTGCTCATATTCATTGTGTTTAAAACTTAATCCATCTGCCTCAACCCACTCTATACTCTTAATGTTTTTCAGTGGACATTCCTCCTCTACATTTGTTTGGCCTCATTGTTTGTTTGTAGTTTAAGCACAAAGCTAGACAATGGGCTATCTATGCTCTGCCCACCATGGGTATCGAACCTGGTTCCTAGCATTGTTGCTCCACAGATGTACCGCTGTATCACTGGGGGCTGGCCTCACTGACTCATGACTTGACTGATTTAAGTTCCTGTATCACTGCTTTCTCTGCCCTCTCTATCAATTGCTGATATAGTGGGTGAGATAAGGTTGTGGTTGCTCTGAATAGCATTAGTGTTCAGGCTATAATCCTCTATCTCGTAGTAATGGTGTGCAAACCAAGCAAGCCAAAAAAATGTATGGTGTCACAGAGTGTTGGTTGGGCTGGCTTTATTGCTACTCTCATGGCTTCATTCTGCACCGTCTGTAACTTGGAAATTCCTAACTTTGCCATTTAAGGCATACAAATGGATACCATACTATATTTTGGGGAAAACTATTGCTCTCATCAGATTGATGAGGCTTCTTTGCTGCACTTTCTTGGCTGCAACATGTTTTGGAAGGGTAAACTTTTCACTGATTTCTCTCTCAGATGATCAAGTGCAGATATGGTCAATCTGAAAATGACAGATTCTTATGTGGACTTTTCTTATTTGTATATACCAGTGTAATGAGAAAGGAGTATCTGTGAGATCTGGTAGTTAACATCCAACAGGTATTATCTGGTTGTATGTAAATTTTCTTTATCTGTAATCAACTGACAGAAGCTTTTGCTTCTTACTTCTTGCAAACCCTTCATCACTTTTATTGGTGTGTGTGTGTGTGTGAGAGAGAGTGAGAGATCTGCAACAATTATTTCATTAACACATGTACTTGGTGTCATTCTGGAGCCTTGCAGTGCACTGACCAGATCAGCTGTGTATATGTTGAAAAGAAAAGGACTTAGTAGGGATTATTATGGCAAGCTGATTTCAAATCTCCATTTGACAAATTTCAACTGAAAGCACCTGATGTTCAGCATAACTAATATCCTTTATATGAAAGTGTTCAATACTCCTAGTCTCCACTTGACTGTAGGCATCTTCAATAGCAAGAAGCCACCATTACTGATATACATGCCTAAATAAATTAAATCCTGTTTAAGAAAGGTTGAATGTAGACTTCCAGCCTCCTTAGAAGCACTGAATCTTTAGGATGTGAGAGCCAGTGATTGATGACTTTTCAGTTAAATCCCATAAACCATTTTTGGGTCTGGTGGTATCAAGATGGTTAGCATATATTTCACCACAAAATGTATCCCCAGTGAAAGTTCCATTCTCATGATGTCACAACAATGCAAAACTCAGTGACAGCTTACTGGAGTAGGGCTCCTTTAATTTTCTGAAAATGTATCTATTAATATAGTACTGTAAGGGAAGACTTGATAGTAAAGCTTTTAGTGAAGAATATAACTACAAAGGCGTCTAACTTCTAAACCTGTATCTCTGTTGACATTTGGTTTTCTCCAGCAAGCATTTGATAACAATCACATGCTCATCAGTGGGTATACATTGTTGTGTCACATACACTAACTGTCTTGATACTGAAAATGAGTTGTGGAAGCCTGAAATGCTATTGCCCATTATCTTACATGCAGCCTAAATCATCTGTCAAAGACTAACCCCCTCTACATATCTCCAGTACATTAGTTGTATAAGCTTATTTGTTTTATTCTATTTGAAAATGCCTTGAAATCCCCAAAATCTTGAAAAATCAGAATAGAAAACCATGATTGATATCATGCTAAAACACTGAAAATTCCTGTATATCAGGGCCTGAGCCCTGAGTCTTTTAAGCATCTAGTAATGCCTTCTGTATCTATAATCTTAGTTGGGCTCATTTAACTCAAAATTGCAGAACTTGTTTGCTTATGGTATAAGATTTGTTTTCAAGTATGAGTAAATATTTTTCATGTTTTAATTTATTCAACCTCAAGGCAAAAAACGTTTGAGTGCTAGATTTAGTTGTCTAGATAAATAGTATTAAATTATTTTTTCCTACTGAACGTTTACTGAGATGTGTATTTAAATAAAATGTGCATATTGGTCTGTTGTCTTCTTCTTCTTCTTATTTCTTCAGGAATGGGAGAACAAGCTGATAAGAACTCAAGAAACCATTGATGAATGGTTGAAAGTACAGGCACAGTGGCTTTATTTAGAGCCCATATTCTCATCAGCAGACATCATGCAACAAATGCCAGAAGAAGGTAGACTTTTCCAAACTGTGGATCGAGGATGGAAAGAAGTAATGAAGGCAGTGGTCCAGGATAATAGTGTAGGTTTCTATTTACCTTTGCTGTATTAATCCTCTCTAAATTGGCTTGTTAATTTTGATTAACCTTGCAAATACCATATAATCAGGATATTATACATATTATAACTTTTAATGTAGTAAATGTAACTTCACAAAATTTGGCAAACTTTTAGTAAATATTACAAGTCTTTTGTACACAGAATGACATTTTTTTTCAATTAAGTATTTTACTAAAGATTTGTCTGCACATTTATGGAGTCAGTGTCTGAATCAGACTCTGATTAGTCTGATTACAAGGTGATTTTTTATGTTAAAATAAAAAACTATTTTACATTCTAAAGTTTTCAGATTTCATGTGCATAACCCCTAAAACTTATTAAATTAATATCAAAAGTTTATTTAGTGAAACTATATTTTGACTGTTATTTTCTCCACTGTAACACTGTATACAGGCTCAGTCCATTTGACCAACCTTGCAATCATCACAAAGAAATACAAGATACATTTATATTACTCTTTTTATTTCTAGAATAACTGCATGTTGTCACAAATAATTACACATTATTCATTCATGCAGTCAAATCTAATACAATTGAAATCTCCCCATTTACATATATTTATTACTTTACTGCCACTTACATTAGTGTCAAAGTGAATTTTCACAATAGGAAGCTCTATTTAAACACATTGTTAAGTTACCAGGACAGTAGTGTGTCATGCTGCCAAAACAACCTGCTGCAGGACATACTGTGTTATTAACAGGAGTGATAGTTTAGCGATTTTCCACCTTCTGTATCTCAGACTTTTGTAATCCAAACTATCCCATATTTTCAGTAGATGTGCTCTACTGGACTCTTACTTCACATACCAAATTTCAAGGCAGTCCATTAAGAAATACCCGAAAGTATTCCACAAAAACCACTCAAATTTGACAAAGATTTTTGAGCATGCCTATACAAAAAGTCATGTGAACTATCGGTCTAACATTTTTACTACAGCTTCATCTAAAAGTAAAAGTGGACTGTTTTTAGTTTTTTGTCATTCGGATTAAAGATGGCTGATTTAAAGCAGTAAAACTATAAGGTGAAAGGACGTGCAGATACATAGTATTAGTTATGCCAAGCAAATGAAATTAGCAGTTTCCAACTCAAGTTTTCAAGCATGTGGACAGTTATTATTCATTGCCATCTTTTCAGCACAGGTGTACTAAATTTTATGAAATTATCCTAATTAAAGAACATTTAGCATCATGTAACATTAGCTTAAGCAATTAGCATAAATAATAATGATTGATAAGTGTAGCTACCAGTTTGGCTGCCAATTTTGGTTTCATTCCTTTAAGTTGCACACTCAATCCTTTTTCAGCCACACATTTTTTTTCACACCTAAGGTGTTTTGGATCAGATTACAACATGCTGCACTTGCCAGACTTGCTTGTGTTATCATGTATTCATTTTTATTATTTACTTTCTTTCATTTAAGTTTTCTTACCTTAGCTAATAAGTTCCTAATTTTTACATATTAGATATTTTTATAACAACAAATAAAAATATACTTTAAAAAACAAGACATTTAGGATATTTGTGTGTGGGTCTTGTAATTTTTTTCTCTCTCTCTCTCTAAGTCTGGATGAAAGTTAGCCTTATTTTTTTGTAGGGATGTTATTAGTACTTTACTTACTTTTTATTTATTTCAAATATACAAGTTAGAACACAAAATGTTAGCACACAACACAAAAATATGACCTATAATTATCATAATTTAGCTATCTTTCTAACTAAGTATTATCTGCATTAAAATATTTTCCTTATCTGGTTGAAGTGAACTGCACAATGGCAAACAATGAAACTGATACAGAATAACTCAAAATCAGTCATGAGAATGAGCTAACCTCATAAGAAAAGCAGTACATTAAAATCTTCTCTTTATAAATAAGAGTAAATTAATAATAATTACAAATAATAACATATGTCAGAATTATTTGAACTTTTTAAAGATAGCATGTACCAAAACAGTGTTATGTGATATATAAAAGTGAAGAATGAAAACTTAATACAATATTTCCTTTTGAATTTAATAAATTACAACTTATATATTATTATAATTAAAAAATACAAAATATTTTGATTCTGAGTTTATGGACGTACAACAATAGTAAATTAGTTTAATTACAGTTTGAATGTAACTCTGTAAAAAAGGTTGTCCACTTTGACCTACCTGTCTCTACAGGATTAAAGCTGTTTCTCAGCACTATACATGACCATTAATGAATCATAACATTGTACTACTAAAGCATCTTTTGAATAAGGTAATACTTTCAGTAACATAAGCCCTGAACTTATTGTCAACCTACTAAACTATATATATATATATATCTGGATTTGTGCTATGAGAAGATTATTCTATTCAGTATGGTATGTAAACCTTTATTTTCTTTATTGTATGTTTAGATACGTGAAAACCATTACTTTTGCTGAGGTTTTAAAAGGTGCAGTATCTTGCACAATTCTATAGTAAGAACTATATTTAGCTTTATATCTATATCAACTATTTAGACCTGTACAAATTAAACTGTAAATGATTTAGATGTATTTCATTCTTATTCACAGACATTGTGTTTTGAAGTTACTATTTTTAGAGAATCCAATACTGAGGTGAATTATTGTGTGTGCAGGTTTTACAAGCTACTGGTTCGGGTGATTTACTTCAGAGACTGCAGGAAACCATTGGCCTCTTGGATAGGATCAACAAAGGACTAAACACATACTTAGAAAAAAAACGTCTCTTTTTTCCAAGGTTTGATATTTGTCTATTTTGAGATGACTTTTATATTGCCATTTTGCATATATGATACTGAAAGTGTACCTAATTGTATGTCTGTACACAGTGGTTTTATATGTTTTACTGTACCATACAAAATATTTAAATTTTTTTTTGTTTAACATACTCTTATATTTAAATCTTGTAAAATATAGATTAGCTCATCAGGTATGAGTCTGGAGACAGGCACTAATATATGAAAATAATGGTAATAATGATTCACCTACTTGCTTTTGATTTGAAGTTTATTACAATTGTGTTGATATGTTCTGAAGTTTTTTATGATCATTGGTACCAGATTGGCATAATTAAATAAAACAACAAGGTTTTAGTATTCATAATACAAATAAGTTATATAAAATTAAAAGATAAATCACTGAGGGTTTTCAGATGGGAGACTTTTTGGATGGTCTACCTTCCATAAATACCCAAGTTATTAGATATTGTTTTTTTTTAAATGTTAGTGTTATAACATGAACAAAAGCTGTTGTTGTTTGTGCAGGTTTTTCTTTCTTTCTAATGATGAAATGTTGGAAATTTTGTCTGAGACCAAAGACCCCCTTCGTGTCCAGCCTCATTTGAAGAAATGTTTTGAGGGAATAGCACGGTTAGAATTTGACAGCCATTTAGACATCCAAGCTATGTTCAGTAGTGAAAATGAACGAGTCCAGTTTAGTATACCAATATCAACAGCTGAGGCTAAAGGTCAGGTGGAAAAGTGGTTGTTTCAGGTAGGATTGTGCCAGAACTTTATTTATATATGATTAGCTATTCTCGTTCATTGCTGCCCTCTATATGTGAACTTTTTATTTACACATGACACAAGCCTTCTGCTCCCCTCTATTGGAATCAAATGATTCCAGTGTGTCTCTCATCTAAGTCCTGCATCACCTATCCACCAGTAGGAGCATTGTACACTCACGTGACTCCCTCTATGCAGCTCTACTAAACTATCACTTCTCATTTGGCAATGCCTGTACTCAGACGTTTTTTTTTTGTTATTCTTTACTGGGGTGTTTTTCAAAATAGGGTTTCATGGTCACTCATTGCACTGTCTCTGGTGATGACATTCCTCTGGAATCTCCACTGCTTATTCACCCTCCTTTTTTTGGAGTGGAGTGTGGGAGTCCTTACCACTTTCCATTTTCAAGCTGTTGGGGTGGTTAACTGTGGAGGCACCCTCCTTATTGGGTTCCACAAAAAGATAGCTATAATCATTCAGTCGAAAGTAGGGTGGTGATGTTCTGCTGATGTAGATGAGATGTGGCCTTCAGAAGAGTTGAGCCATCACCTTGTGGATGATGTGGTCTCCTGATACATTTACACAACCACTGGAGCTGAGCAATTGAAAATATACTTCACCCCTTCGATTGGGAGCCCTTATCCTACCGTCGCATGTATATCAGTACTCCTAAGTCCTCACACAGGCTTCGGATTGTCTATCTTCCTCCCTCAATTTTCACTGTCTGTGTAGTGGGTCACAGTGGTGGTATGTGGGATTGTTCCAGTTCTGACCTTGGCTATCCCTCATTCTCTCTTTCTTACGAGGATATTATTGCCATTTGGAAGGTCCCATCCTGTTTCATGGTTGGAGGAGTTGATTGCATACAATACACGTCGTTTCGATACCAGATGTCAAGTTCCCTTGTGTCATACCCATGAATTGGAGTGGTTCTCAATTCCCTGGTTCTTGGGTTTGAGATGAAGAGGGTATGATCTTCATCCTACCCTCATGCAGATGTTGGTACCCTGTGAGGAGGTTTTGGATGTATTTGACTTACTGAATATGGTCCACCGTGCCATAGCCACTCTACATCCAGAAGGGCGTCGTTGTTTACCGACTTTTCTCATTGTGGGATTGAGTTACAATATCTTTATATGGTTAGAATCGTTTTCTTACCACATTCTCTCCCACTCAGATGTGCTCCTCTCATTTTCCACTCAGATATCTTACACATTCAACACATGGGCAAAGAGTATACCTGGCTCAGAAGTGATGTGGTTTCCCTCTTCAGATCTGATAATTTAAACTTACAGTATTTTTTGGTGGTAAGAAAAATTTTTAAGTTAACCAAGTTCATAGTACTATTAAGTGATGAGTCCATATAATGACAGATCAAATCATCAGATGGAGATATTGTAAAAATAAAAATCAATAGTCAAACTTGTATAATGTTACATCAAAGTTGTATTGAATGATGAGGTCTTTAACCATTTAAAGTGCAAAATTATATTTCAGGAAGGTTCTTGAAAAGTGTAATTTATCCATTAACAAATGAAATTTAGAACTTGAACTTTTTAATACTTTTTCAATTTCAAAATCCACTAGTTGCACTTTTGCTCAGTGATGTATGCACACGCGATACTAAGGCAGGAAATTTAAAGACATATGAGTATCGTAATTGTTGCACTGTGAGGAAAGGATTTTGTGACACCATGTGGTAAATTCTGATTGTCGCACCAAATGGCTATGGGTGTCAAGTTGACTAAATCCGATTATAGCATCCAAAGGGTTAAATTATGTCTAAGAAATTTAATGGCCTGCATCTGTGTTTTGAAAGACAGTTGCAGTCTATACTGAAGCTTTCTTCAGATCCTATTTCACTTATATTAAGGAGCTAATACCACTAATGTGCTTTTATTACTGAGCATTTTTGAATGTATGCTTATTGGACTGAGAGGCATTTTTCTTTTAAATATATATTTCCCAGAAAAGCTAATATGTTTATGCTTTGTTTTTGTATTATGAATATAAATTAGCTGTAATTTTATCACTCATTTGAATGTAGTTATAATAATTAACATTTAAATTGATAATGCCAGTTTATCCAGGATTTATGTTGCACTTTAATTTCAGGTTGAAGAAGCTATGACCATGTCTGTCAGGGATGTTATTCAAGAGTCCAGAGAGGTAAGTTACAATTATTTACCAATCTGGTGTTTCTTAATGCTGATGTACATCAACTGCATTTGAGATGTGAGTTGCATTATAAAAGTGACAGTCAGTAGAAAGTTATTTTTGGTTCAAAGACAGAAAAAGCCCTTATGGCAGTAGATGCTGTTGACTGACTGTATTTCCTCTGGTTCATTGGTGTAGCAAGGGTTCTCAGCACCCAGGGGGCAAAAACACATTTGGTGCCCTCACCTCTGAAATATTTTGATTATTTGTTTTGTGATTCATTACCCACTTAATGACAATAACATAAAGAATTAATTAT
>NW_013666604.1:222490-223949 GCF_000517525.1 Limulus polyphemus | reverse complement strand
AAAGAATCAAGATCAGCAGCTGCTTCTCTAAAATTCATTTTTGGGTTCTGAAGACATTTCTGCACTCAATTGATAGATGATAAAAGATTTTTGCCAAAAATGCAAAAGTACAAGAGAACCAAATGTAAGCATGCATTGCAGAATATTATGAGTACCACATTTTGTTTCAGCCGAGTTGCCATTCTCACTTAATTGCTATAACAGTCCTAGCAATCTCATCAAGTTTTTCATGTACAACTTTTACTGTCTTTTCTCTTGTACTTCATCGTGTTTCTGATTCATACTTCACAGAGATCTTAAGCTCCTGCTGCAGTTCGTCCCATCGAGTTGTTGAATGAACAAAGAAATTATAAATGGCTTCAGTTATACCAAAAAAGGTAATAACTGTTGTTTCCTGACTTGCAGTATGAAGACATGCTAAGTTCAAACTATGGTTGTCACAGTTTATAAACACTGCTTTTGGATTTTTGTTCAGAATTCTTTGTTGAATGCCTGACAGATGACCTGACATGACAGCAGCATTATCATAACATTGTGAACAACAATCACTCAATAAAATTTCATTTGCTTCTAATTTTGTGCTTATTGTTTTCTCAATATTGGCAGCATCTTTTTCCTTTATATGTATAAAGTCAATAAATGACTCTTTGACTTGTCTTAAAGTCAATGTCAACAAACCGAATCACTTGAGTCAGTTGCTCACGATCGGCTAAATCAGGTGGGGAATCAAATAGAATACCATAGTATTTGTTTCTACGAATTGCTGACAAACAATAATTTCACACATGTGAAGCCATGAGATTTATAAACTCATTTTGGATTTCAGGGGAAAGATAAGATGTTGACATTTGCTTGTTTTTAACATGCTGTAAATGCTCTCTCATTACTGGATCATACTTCGCTAATAACTGCGAAAGTGACAGGAAATTTCCAGGGTTTTCGTTTGAGGTTATGTTCTCAGTATGACCACGAAATGCAAGAATCTGAGAAGCTAAATATTGTGTACAATCCAGCAACTGCTGCAGTACATCTCTCCATTTATTTTTTTCTTGCTGAATTTGCTTTTGCGGCTCTTCGTCAATGCCACTTTGTAGACGAATTTGGCACTCAGTTTCTTTCCAAGCAGCAAATGACTCATGATGACTGTCACTATTTTCATGGATATTTAACTTTTCAAATTTTTTCCACTTAGAGAATCCACTCTGTGTTTTGAAAGCAGACCAACTATCGGATTTTTTTACATGTAGATGAAAAAAAAGACAACAAAAGCAGTATGCTGCATTATGTAGAGGTGAATACACCAACCAGGAACGACTGACCTCTTGTCCATTCAGAAGGCGTCGTTTAAACCAAAATGCAGTCATAGAACGCCCATCTTTGGCATCAAATGGACCTTCCGTATGTTGAAATTCATGTGCTCCAACTTTAACAATCTCTGTGCGATGTGCATGTGTTACAA
>NW_013666604.1:213015-221734 GCF_000517525.1 Limulus polyphemus | reverse complement strand
AACCCTGCCTCATCAATTCTATATTTAGATCTATTAGGCCTAACTTTTAGAACAAATGTTACATCTAGATCTGTTAACCTAGTCATTAGATCTGTCCCAGTGCAATGCCTAGTTTAATAGTTAGTATAGGTCTAAGTATGCTTATAATATAGGCTACAATTTGTATGATGATGGACCTAGGGTCCAGAAATAAAGTTCTAACTGCAATTAGACCTAAAGTCTAGTACATTAGTTGGTGTAATACATGATTTATAATCAGCCAATACAATTAAGAACCACTACATAAGGCCTATAATGTTTACTAGATCTAGATCTTGCCTGTTGCATATATTGCCAATCTTGCACACCAGTTAATGTTACATCAATCTCGTATTTTCTTTTTCTTGAACATACACTTACTTGTACATTGTACTCTAGGACTTGTATTTGATCTACAGATGAATGATGGAATAGTGTAATTTACTTCTGTATGTCAATTCGGTCTCACTGTATTTCAGTGGGCGGCTTTTAAAAGTTAAAACTGCAAGCGTAATACACACAAATAATGTAACACTGTGTCGTATTTACTTAAAGGAGGGCAGTTGCGCTATATCCCAGGGGAGGGCATAATTATTAATTAATAGGCATTATAGGCCAGAGGAAATATTGTGCCCCTTCACACCTGCGTCTGGGGGCAGCTGCCCCCTCTTGCTACACCACTGCTCTGGTTATCAGTTCAAAACCATGGATATCTATGCCAGAGCTTTAATGTTGTATAGCACATGTGCAGTTAAGGTGTCTTCTGTTTGAAAAAGCCAATGACAATTACCCTATTTGATGAGTGTGTATGTATATATAAACACGCACACACACATATATATAATTAGAAAAATAAATTTTCATTTGCTACCTTTTTACTTTTACTCCCTAAATAAAACATCTCTATTCAGTCCTTATTTATACATTGCAGTTTTTTTCTCTTACTTTTGCCTTCTGTTTTAAGTAGGTTTTCACAACAGTCCCTAGAAAGCAGTGGGTGACAGAGTGGCCTGGGCAAGTGGTACTCTGTGTTTCTCAGATATTTTGGACACTTGAGGTTCACAAGGCTATCAAGGGTGGAATCAAAGCTCTCCAGTTGTACTACAGCCTTCTTCAAATGCAGCTATCAGATATAGTAACCCTTGTTCGGGGAAAGCTTTCCAAACAAATTCGTACCACACTTGGAGCTCTTGTAGTAATTGACGTTCATGCACGTGATGTCATCATGGAATTGGTTGAAAAAGGTAATTTTTGGAAATTGTGTGTTTTCTATTTTTATGTTATAGCACAGGTATATACCTATTTTTCCTTAATAAGTAATAACATAGCATGGTACTTCCAAATGTTATTTCTGTATAGTGTTTATTTCATACTTGAGATAGTTCGATGTTTTCAAGTAAAAATTTTAAGGCTGTGAAAGTAAACGGTTTTAAAGTTGGAAAGACATTAGATTTGAACTTTCAAATAAATCAGACTTTCAAATGGAAATTCTTATATTTTGATTGTTTTACAATGAGCATAGATTAAGAAAATATTATCTCGAGTCATGTTTGTATATATATATATATAGTGATATTGCAATCTAGTAAGCATATGATTAAAACAAAGAAGAATGAATGAAATAAAAAGGAAATATTACTCAATCCACATCAATGAAATATAAATTGTAATGCCATTATTCCTAGATGATAACTCACCTCCTTACACAGTTTAGTTGTCTTCCTCGATCATCTGCCTAAAAGATTTGCATGCCACTAGCCATGGGGTAATTTCCAGCTAATTTAAAATGTGTTAACATGAACTGCACTGATGCATGATGATGTCATCATACAACGAAAGCCCTCCACCAACCTCCATGCACAGTAATTCCCTATGCATATACACTCATAGTAACTTTGTTCTTCTCCTTGGCATTGTATCAATCAAACATTTTTACATTTCTCATCTGCATTCAATTTATAGAGATTTGCATATTAACAAAACATTGATTTTCGTTTTCTTTGGCTTCTGTTTCAAGACCTTTAATTTTTATCCTGAATTTTCAAATGACAGTGACTTATGGTTAGTCCTGTGTCAGGGTCATTGCAGCCATTATTCAACATGTTGTGCATTACGACATGCTTACTAAGTCTCCTACTCCCATCCTGTCACCTGGTATTCTTTCTGTCTAGTCAGAAAAGGATATTTTAGACTATGACTTTGACTTGAGTTTATTTTATTAGTACCTTACCATTTGAGAAATGACCTTAACCATCCATTCTCTTTCTGGATTTTATTCTCAGGTATGTTCCATACCTTTTCCTTTGCCTGTGTTCTTTATTATTTTTAATTTTTTATTTCTTCTTGCTGTTAGGATTTATACTGTTTCCTTTCTCTAATATTTCCTCTCTCACACCCAAATGCTTTATCCCCCTTTGTATACCTGACTCTTTTTGATTTGTAAACCTTCTTCCGTTCCTTTTCTCAATTCTCTGTTCTTGTTATCTGTTTGGCTAGCTAAGAGATTAGGCCCCCTTATCTCTTATTTCACTTTCTTGTTCCCCATTTTTTCTCTACCTTCCTATATTCCCATTCCTAACTCCACCTTTTACTTCTGGCACTTCTTCATGTTTCAGATGGGTTTCTGTAGATGTTCATTCACTTCTCTTTGCTGGCTTGGCCTGTTCCACTTTTTCTGCTCTATCCTTCCTTACTACAGGTGGATCACTTGGCCATGTTCCACTCAGACAATTCCATGATTCCAGGACCCTTTGCTTACAGTCTTTAGACATACACTTCTGGGCCATTCATATTGGGTTTGTCTTATTGGCCATCATTTGTCAGGAGCTTAAATCTTGCTGGCAGGCTGCCTTTGTCACCAGTCTCTCACCTCTTTTTATATGCTTATTCCCCTGTTCATCTTCTCCTGCTGACCCTCGACTTTACACACTACTCTTCTTGTCAGGTTCTATTGCTGGTGCATTTTTAACCAACTTTGCTTTGGTCTGCTTGACATTTGGATCTCCACTCTTTCTCCCTACATCCTCATCTGTGAGATTGCCCGACCCATCACCCATAGGGCCTGACTTTCAGATTGTGTGACATTCTTGCTGTCCTTCCATTGTCTTTGTCTATCAACGACTATGGCGAGTTCTTTTTCACTGGTCTTTCTACTACTACTTTCTTTCTGGCTGTCATACTTTGAACCATTTTTACCTAACTGTTTGTCCATGGTTTGTCAGTCTCTGCCTTAACTGGTCATGTTTTCATTCCATCCGTCCCTGTGACACATGGGGCTCAGTTTCCTCTTCCCCTCTTACATTCTGTGACCCTCTGGAACTACTGCTATTGGGTGTGACATGTAATGGAGTTTATTTAGGTAAAATTTTGCACTGGCCCCTCCATCAATTCAACATGAGTTTCTAGGTGAAATATGTGAATAGGTGAGTTATCATCTTAGAAGTTGGGAATTAATATTTTCCTTATCTGAAAATGTATTTTGTACAGATATTTACCTTTTCACACTTTCCCACACATCCTTCCCACATTCAGTGTACATTTTTGTATTGATTGTCAAAGAATGAAGTTATTGCAAGTGCATAGGGAGAGTTACTGCACACAAAGGTTGTGTGGCATGATGACATTATCATCATCCACCAACACAGTTCACATTAAAACATGAAATTAGATGTAAGTTACCTCTAGGCTAGTGGCATAAATATCTCTTAGGGAGACACATAAGAAAGATCGCTGAGCTGTGTGAAGAGGTGAGTATCTATAGAAAATACATTTTTAGATTAGGAAATTTTTAACTTTATTTAAACTTTTTCAGCCTTTATTCATAATGTGAAAACAGAGATATGCAATTTATTCAATAGGCTAACACCATTACTTTGCCAAAATAAAATTAATATAAAAAAAGGCGAGAATTAGTCAGAACACTGCTTTTAAACTAAAAATCAAATTCTAAATAAAATTATTCATTTGAAGAGAAACTTTATGGGCCTTTTTTAATAAAGATTATTCTCATAATTTGTTTATTGAACACATGAATACGAATACTTATATTTTACTTTATTGAGAGAAGGTATGCAAAATCAAAAGAAAAAAAAATTCAAATACCACCAAAAAACAAAGTTTTATTTAATAAAATAGTGGCTTAACAGTAAATCTGGGTTTATATAGCTTTGTGCTTAACAATGAAGAAACAAGAAAACAAATGTAATGAAAAACTTATACAAGTCTGTATTCATTTGATAAATGTCTAAATTTTATTTAGCTAGAGAATATCTCCAAAGCTTAAATTTGTTTAGTCTAAATACTCAAACAAAACTTTGATTTAAAATCAGACTGTTATTATTATCCCTCCATCTCCTAAAGGAAGCTCAATGTAACTAAAATAAAACCTAAAATACATTACTTAGATAGTAATTAATATAAGAATTAGAAAATACTCCATATTATTCTTGAACATCTTTTATTTTCACGTTTTAATTTTTAGGTTTAACTCATTTCTATAACCTTAAAGAATGTCTACAGCTTATCACAGAATAATGATCAAAAATGATAAGACTGTGGGCTCTTGATTCATATTTAATGACCCCACATGTATGTCTTTTTACACCACCACAGTAGTGAACCAAAGAAATCTATAAAACCATTTTACCACAACAATACTATGCTGGGAACTCACAGGAATCTATCATTATTTATTATACCTATCACTTGAATTGCATTGATTTCACATTTTACATCAGATAAAATTATAAAAGTGATTGTAAAATATGCATTTACACATATGTACACAGTTTGTGTGAGATTCATTTATTAATTAATATAGCAAATGTTAGTTTGTTATTTTAACTGTTATCTACATCCATCTAAGATACATTGAATACCTTTTTAACTGTTTCTACAGGAGTACAGTCTGAATTGGACTTCCAGTGGCAGGCTCAGTTACGTTACTACTGGCAGGAAGAAAATGTCAAAGTTCATATCACAAATGCTACCGTTAGTTATGCTTATGAATATCTGGGAAACACTGGACGGTAAGATAAAACCGGTTTTCATAGGCGTGTAGTATTTAAAACTTAACTTGGGAACCTGAAATCTGTATGTTATTGTTTTGTGGTGAAAACATTAATATGTAAAGATCAATATTTTTCATTGTCCTTTATAAGATTGTTATAATATATCAACAAGGCAAGCTATGAAACTGTATTCTGTACAAAATAATCATAGAATGCTTGTTTTTTCATTTGGTATATATTAATAGCATGCCATTTCTTAAATGTTTTCTAACTACTGAAATATTGTTTTATTGTGTGCATTAGAAAAGGTATTTCCTAGGCTTGGGTGAATATCATCTGCTTGTTATAAAGTATTCAGATGGAAGGGAATTGCTAATTTAAAGTTTTTATATTTTTGGTGATTACAAAAATATTTATTTATCTATAGGATGTGACTGAACAAGCTCATGTATTTTTAGAGTGTTTTGACTATTAGAAATGCTGTGAATAATTCATATCAATGCTCATAGAATTCCCTTACCCTAGAGGAAACAGTCTAATCTGATATCTCCATTACATACTGACTAAGCATACTAAAAATAGGCTATTAGGTACCCCACTTGGTTAGGAGAAAGACTTGTATATGCTGCATAAATGATTGTTGTAAGTGTAATAAAGTTTCTTCAATCAGTACTGAAAACACGGGAACAGCAGTTCTCATTATGAAATAAAAATCTTCAAACTTACCTTTTAAATTCTGATTGATGTTGCAATATTTTATGTGGATGGAGAAATACATTTCTTCCACACACCATGTATATATATATGTATATTCTACACCGTAGGATTTAACTTTCTGAATCTTTCTGGTGGAAGGAAATATTTATAAATGAATAGTGTAATTTAAAGATGTATTGGATAACATGTGGATATTAATCATTTATATAACTTTATGGTTCATTTGCATTATGTGCTTAATGAGTTGACAATGTGTAAGTATCTTAGATATTTGATTACTTGGGGCTTTGGTCGCATAGTGGGTGTAACTTTATGTGCATATAGAAGTGCACATGCCATAAACTTATATAGAGTGCAAGTGAACTTAGTATAATGTATTTGATATCAGAGTTTTCTACTATTCATTTGAACCTGCATTGCTGATTTTGCAACAGTTCATGATAGAGGAAAGTAAATATGAAATAAAGTATACAGGGATACTGAAAAAACTGTAGATGTGCATTTCAGAAGCCTTAGAGGTTATGCAAGTAATATGCAAATAGTACATTGGACAAAAGTGTTTTTAATGTTCACATGAACATTACTTTGCACTCCATCTTATCAAAGTCTTAAGTTAGGCTGATGTCAGTAATTCACAGACATACCTTTTGCTACACGTGTTTTTTTTGTGTTCAATGGATTTTTACATTTTGCTAAAAGTTTGCCACGTTTCATATATATATACACACACATAGTAAATTCAAAATTATAATCAACATTTCTTCTCCATTATGAAGCTGGTTCAATGATACTCTATGATATTCACTTTATAAGTTACCTGTTATGCCTAAACTCACATGCATTCTAACTTTTACTTTTCAGAAACTTCAAGTATTGTGACTTCAATTCATAACAATGAACTACACAACAAATGATTCATAAACAGTTACATAAGCAAACCTGTGATAAGTTATCACCTCTAAATATACTAAATTTAACATTTGTGCTTTATAATTATCTAGATCATAACTCTTGTACTGTAGTTTTTGGTGGATTTCCTTTTAAATAAGACTTTTTTCCTATGCACAGAACAAATTTACATTGATCAGACCTCCCACAAATGACTTCACAACAGATGAGACATAACACCATGATTTTTGGGTGGAAGGTCAAATAATGACTTTTCTTCATATCAACAATGTAATTTACAGATACACATGAATACAGTGTATAAAGTATAGAACAAAGAGGTCACATGTATTTTGGTGCCCTGAGGTGTTCAAGTCAAACTCCTTGGTACATACACATAAGTATTTTGGTTTAAAAACTTTCAAATCCTATGAGGTAACCAGGGGAGGTCAGAAACTGTTGTTTGTCTTCGTCCCTCTCGTGGAATTAAGGTTTATTCTTTTAGTGAATGTAGTAGATTTTGAGCTAGTGGCCTAGACATCAAGTAATTTCATTAGGATTTACTAGTGGGGTGTGAAGATTATTAACTCACAGTTTGTTGAGTGACAGACTTGATTAATCTGTGTGGTAAGCATTTGCTAATAAAATGCCTCAAGGCATGTGAGAAAGCTGTGAATGTTTCAAGCTGAGAACAGGAAGTCACTGTGAAGAATAAGGCTTAAAGTGTTAATATAGAACAAAATATGGAAATTACAGAATTTTTAGTCCACTTGAAATTGTTTTAATACAACATAAATTTTATGTAGAATTTGTATTCAGATATTTATTCTTATTTCTTTATTGGTTCTTTTAAATTTGCAGAATGGTCCCTTTCAGAGCTGGGATCAAAGGATCCAAGTTTCAAGGTGAAAGTTTGGTTTAGGGTGGGGCTGTTTTGTTCAGTTAAGATACATAGCTTTCGATGTTTGGTTCCTAGCTTTCGATGTTTGGTTCTTTGTTTAAAATTACATCCTTTTGGATAGATATAATGTGGATTTTTTTTAGTTACAATGGTGATGAATACAAGTATGGAATGTTTTTTTATTATATTCAGTGTGTAGAAATCTGGACATTTATTGCATGTTATTTTTTAAATTGATACTAAAATCATGCGCATAAAACTAACAATGAAATAGTTCTTGATATAATAACTGCTAGACTCATGAACATTCAAAGTGACTCTATTAAATGTACAAAAGAAACAGAGATGGACGATTTTTCATGAAATATATTTTGTGTCAGTTTGTAATATTTTATATGTATGTACTAAAAGTGTGATACGTGGATGTTTATGAAATAAATATGATCGATGAATAAATTATTTTACATAAAACAATTTTAAGTTAACTTTATTGACTGTTATCCATCATAACTATTATTATACCAATTTGCCACGTTATCTGACAACCTATACAGTATATAAACTATTAAGCTCAACCCCTGGGAATAGCAACTGGCACAGCATGAACTCGGTCGTTTGTTATCTGGTTATTGATCCTTTGAATACTGACTTCCTGTAAGATACAAATTTTTTATCAAAGCAGAAATAAGTTGGTCATGTCTAAGAGGGATTACATATTAAACTTAAATGAAACAATAGTGTATATCTAACAACAAACCCATCTTCAAGAAAAATATTTTTAATATATTCTTATATTATATACAAAGACTGTTGTCAGTTCATAATACACAAAGTCTACTCATACAGACTGCACCAACATTTGCAGTCCCCCTTGATGGCTTCAATATAGAACCTGTAGTTCTGGAGGTACAATTCCCATTTCATGATCCTCACACTGTCGATTTTGCACCTCTGGATGTATTCAAGTGACTGATGGTCCATCCGGATGAGGAATTCCTTCTTGTAGAGGTAGTTCTGGAATTTCCGGATGGCAAGTATGATGGCCAGATACACTTTTTCAATCAAAATGGCTTTTTACTTACATACATTACTGGAAACAGTCCATCTTCATGTTCTTGTAAGAGTACTGCTACAATTTAAATGTCTGAAGAATCATCCTGAATGATGAATGGTTTGGATGAAGTCT
>NW_013666604.1:198771-212850 GCF_000517525.1 Limulus polyphemus | reverse complement strand
ACTTCCTGTAGTATCCTGCTAACCTCAGGAAGGACCTGACTTGCTGTCTTGGTTACTGGGAGTGGTGTCATTTTGTATGTGGGTTAGCTTCTCCTCTTTCATGGCTATGTGTCGTTCATCCACCTTGTGTGCAACATCTCCCTCATCATGCTGTTGAATATTGCTGCTAATTTCACTAACCAGAACAACATCCTCTTAAACTGGTAAATCCATCTGGTGTCATAAAGACTGTCTTCTCTTTAGATCCTGCTTCCATTGGGATATGACAATATCCTTTACTTAGGTGGATCTTGGAAAAGAACTTGGCCCTGTCTAGATTTGCCATAATATCCTCTGGATTTCCCATAAATCAGAGTTGAACTTCATCACAAGGTTGAGCTTCCTGAAGTCTATGCAGAAACGGTTTAAGCTGTCCCTCTTCTTCACAGTTATGACTGACTTTGAAGACTCAATGATTCCAGCTTCTAATTACCATGACCTTATGCTTGATCAGGTGTTTCATCGCAGAGGGCATCTGGTAGGGCTTCACTTTGACAAATTTCATAGTCATAATCTTATGTTGCACAAGGTCTGTCTTGCTTGGTCTATCTGTGAAGACATATGCATACTGGCACAGTAGAACTTGTAGCTCTTTCTTTTGCTTGCCAGTCAGTTCTTCACTGGTATTTAGGTCTTTGTATATTTCATCTCCATCCAGTGGTCTTAGGTCTAGTAGGTCTTCATCTTTTACGACTAAGTCACTGTTTTCTGGTTCTGCATCTTTGACGGCTACACCTGCCATGCCCACTTGTGCCTCAATAGCGCTTGGAGATGCATGTCCCAGTCAAATGCTTTCTCTTGGCACATCTTCTTGAGCGTGCTCTTTAAGACTCCATCGACTCTTTCACAAAGGACATTACATCTGGGTTGTACAGGGTGGTAAAGAGTTACCTAGTGCTAATGAGTCTGCACACCTCTTGCATCACTTCTGGGTTAAACTGGGTTCCTCTGTCATTCAAGATTTCTTCAGGGAAGTGTACTCTGCAGAACACTTCCAGGAGGGTTTCTGCTATTCTCTTTGTCTCTGTCTTCGGCAGTGGTATGGCTTTCGGGTAACATATCACATAGTCGACTACTGTCAGCACATAACAGTTCCCTTTGTCAGATACAGGTGCTAGTCCTGATCAAGTTCACAGCTACTCTGCTGAATGCCTCCTCTCTGAGAGGCATCTCACCCACCGGCACTTTTGTCCTTTACCAGATGTCACCTGACCTGCAGAATTTGGTCATATTTCCAATGCCCCAGGCCAATGAAAGTTGTTGGTGATTCTGTCTGCTGTCTTCCTTGCTCCTAGATGTCCTCCCACAATTGATTGCGAGCCAGCTTCATCACTTGAGTCTGGTATTCTTTTGGTACTATAATCTGTTTAACTTCCCCAGTAAAACTGCCTTGATAGATCCGGTACAGCATCCCCTTTTGATCCTCTATTCTGTAAGTCATCTTCCCTTTGGTTTTATACTCCACTTTCTCCCTGGCACTGCCCCAAAGATTCTGCAGTGAAGGGTCTTTCTTCTGTGCTTCCTTCAATTACCATAGACCCACATTCGGGATGTAATTTTTCGAGACTTGAAATGGCTTGATATCTTGCTTGGTCTTCTTCTCTTCAGCTCTTGTGGTGACTGCAGAGGCCTCATCAGTCTCCTTTCTGTCTGGTTCCTCCAAATCTTTACTGACTGGTGTATTGCCAATCATCAATTCATAGCTTGGTGCCTTCATACACATAGCCTCAAGGCCTCCCACATAATATGGAGTGTCCACCTTTATTCTGGCTATGGGAAACTTTCTCACTGTTCTATCAGTCAGCACACATGGGTGTACCTTTCCAGTCATCCGGTCATCAGATGCTAGACTGGTTCTCACTGTTGCACCACTGCACCCAGTGTCTTGTAGAACTTTCACTTTCTTGTCCCTGACCTGCTGGCATGTTGTGGTTTGTTGGCACCTCTCGATGTTTGTCACATGCTCTGAGCACTACTGGTGCTTTTGATGCATTTACTAACTTGAGCTAACCATCAATCATGCACTGTTTGATCATGGTGATAACACTTCATTCTTTTGGTGATTATGATGATTTGTCTCCATTTTGTTTCTTGCCAGGGCTACCTTTGTAGGTAGCTCCAGCTGTTTTATGTTAAAATTTATTCTGCTGCTTGTTGATGAAAGACTTGCACTTTCTCGGAGTGTTTCCCATTTTATAACAAACATAGCATCTTGTTTGTTTTCTGTTGAGATTTCTGCTGTTGCTTGTTGGTGATAGATTCGCACTCACTTGCAATGTGCTCCATTTTATAACAAGACTTTTTGTCACCTTTGATGGCATCCTGCTCCTAGTCAGCCACTCCTGGTTTTGACTTTAACTGGTTATTCTTGGGCTTGTCAATCATACTCCCCCACATGGGCTTCCGTGTAGTGTTCTGCCAGCTTGATCATCTCATCAGTGTCTTTTGGTGCTCTCTCCTTAAGGAATAGTGACATGTCAGTTGAGCATGTGGTCATGAACTGTTTGTGTATTAGTAGATTATGCCAGTCCTTCAAAACTATTTTTACACTTGACTGTGTCAGTCCATCTTGTGAAGTATTGCCTTAGACGTGCCAAAAACTGAAATATAGTTTCTCCAGTGTCAGGTTTGATTCCTCTGAATTTTCAGCAAAAACTTTCCTCGGTAAGTTCATAGCATTTCAACAGAGCCACTTTTAATTTGTCAAAGCCTTTGGCAACTTCTGACATCATGCCTGCATACACTTGTACACTGTGTGATGAAACAGACTGCCCAGTTGCCTTTGTACCAGTTTTGACTTAGGACAAATCTTTCATATTGCTCTAGGAAAGCATCCATGTCATCTTTCTGTTCATCAGACTTGGGCAGCTTGGATCACTGGCCCTGACCCCATTGTCATTCTTGGGTCCTCTGTCTTTCTCTTAAGTGAGCTTTGCGATCTCAACCCATGTTCTTATTCTCTCTAATTCCAATCTCTCTTTCCTCTCATTTTCTTCTTTCTCTATTTGTAGCCTTATCCTCTCTTCTCTGCCTCTCTCCTCTGTTTATGCTCTTTTTTCTCTCTAGTTCTTCTTGTTGTTTAACAAACTCTTGTAGATCGCTGTCTTTGAGCCCAAGTTACTCACCTATCTTTATCAATGGACATGGTTATATAGTGTGGTTGTAATCTACAATAATTTTACCACCATGCATATATAGGCCTACTTCCACTGTCATTCACATCTTCTACCACCATTTACCACTGTATAATTCTGGCTGGCTTGCCACTGCCAGGTTTTATATGCACTGATTCTTTACAGTAGGTGTCTGTGATTTATTAGCAATAAATTTATTCAAAAAACAAACCACACACAGTCCACTTGCTTTAAAATAATATATTAAAACAAGTTAAACATATATACAAATGCTCGTTACACAGTTGATTACTAAAATTGAATCCAGAGCTTTGAATAGTTCTATTTTTCATCAAAAGTCCACACAGGCTTGTTCAGTTACTCTAGAACCAATTGACAGGACAAATTATTCTTCTCTACTCTGTTATCACAATACAATCAGTGATAAATTCACTTATGTTACCCCATTGGTTACCACAGTTATATCCAGACCTTTAAATAATTCTCTTTTACATCAAAAGTCCACAAAGTTGGTTCAGTTACTTTAGAATTCAATTGACAAGATGAATTATTCTTCTCTACTCTGTTATTACAATACAATCTGCAATTGTAACACTAAAAATTGCCACTGTACACTCTTTATAGCTAAGATTACAAACACAGTCTCGATCTGTATCTCACTAACTTTGTCTTACTTGAACTACATTTTGTACACATATTTATATACTGACAAGAGGCATAGACCTTTCTACACACTATGTGATAATAAGATGCAATAGTACTAAATTGAAACAATGATAAAACTTAGAAGTTTCTAGTAGCAGGATGCAATAATACAAGTGCCAAATCGCAATAATGAAACTATACAACACATGATTCATACACAGTTACATAAGCAAACCTGTGTTAAACTATTGCTTCTAAACATTACTAGATTTAATACTCATGTTAAACTTAAATAGCTGTGTGTATCTAACACCCTTTATTCTCCTGAAGAAGAATAGTCAACTATTCGAAAGCGCTTGAGTTTTGGGTCTCATTTGAAAAATTAACACTAATGATGTATTGTTTTTTCCTTTGTTTTACTTCTTGTAAAATTCATTTGCATTTATACCATATTTTCTCTTTACCATTAGGTTCCTTCTTCTCTAGCTATACCTAATCCTGTTTGTTTTTACTTTTCAATGCTGGGGCATGTATTGTTTTAGACATCTTTTTAAAAAGTGTCACTTTCATTTTCCTTACCTTCTGCACCATATTTTTCTAGGTTTATCATACTACTACTCGCCACATACATTGTTGGTTAAATTAAACCTTTTATGTATATTGCTTTTGGCATCCTTAAATTTACTTGATGATAATCTCCAACAAACATTTAGTATCTTCTCCATATTTTTCATCATTTTAAAAAAGAAAAGGTATTTTGTTATTTACATGAATTCTCTATTTAATTATATCCATTTAACTACTTTCCTTCTTTCCTATTTTTCTTATGAAATTTTTGTTGTTGTTGTTGTGTAATCACTGAACTTTGTGATCTAATTTATAACTCTATTTATACTCTTTCACTTTTTATAACTTGTAAAACCCACACTTTTTTGTAATACCAAATACATGCATCTGTCTTTTAGTTAAGTCTTACAGTGCCCCTCTGGTTTTTAGTATATAATGTCATGTTTTTCAGCCTGAAAGAATGATTTAAGATTATTACAGATAATTGTTTGCATTAAACATACTGATAGCTTTCTGGTAAAGGTGCCACAACATACACTTATTTTTGTGTTTGACTGTTTGAAATAAAGATTGTTCCACAATGTTCTGCACTGTATTGGGTGTCTTTCCTTGCTTCAAACCTAGTCAAGGTTAAGAGACTTTGAAATCATTCTGAAATAAATTTTCTGTCAATACCTCATGTTAATCTTTGGCAAATCAATGCACCTGAGAGTATTACAATATTATAATTAGATGTTTTAAATGTGTTACTTCATTCTAGATTAGAACTTAATTTGAGAAGAATATTAGTTACTCATGTTCATTATTCATGAGTATTAAGTGGTGAGCTTGGTGTTATTGTTGTTAAATAAATGGTAAAAAGTAAGGAAAGACAAGGACCAGGTTAATAACTGTTTTTAGAAAATTGAAACATAGATTTATCTCATTTAAGTAAAACTTTGACTAAATATATTTTATTAGGTAGTAAATAAAAGTATCTTTTTCATTATAGACAGATGATTTCTGTAAGATTTTATTTAAGGAAGATATGTTTTGAATTTTTGTTATGTGCATAATAGTCTGATCAATTTTTGCTAGACTTGTTATCACACCATTGACGGATCGCTGCTACCGTACCCTGGTGGGAGCATATCATCTTCACCTTAATGGTGCTCCTGAAGGTCCTGCAGGAACAGGAAAGACTGAAACAACTAAGGACTTGGCAAAAGCTTTGGCTGTTTTGTGCGTTGTATTTAACTGCTCTGATGGCTTAGACTACTTAGCAATGGGAAAAGTATGTACGTTTGTTGTATTAGTGGCTTTTTCTGTATGATTAGAGAGTCTGAAATCTTTAGTGGACATAGGAAATAATATTTATGATGTGCAGTGTGCATGTGTCACTTGATTCAAGAGCAGATATTCCCATCCAATATTAAAATAGATATATAATGTCTTTCTTGTTGACAAAATTATGTACTTGGTAGAAGTTTTGAGAATGAGACTTTATTGACTGACTTAATTCAAAAGAGGCATGTGTGTACAGGTACACTTGTAATGATTCTCCCAACACCAGATATTTTTTCCATCAAACATAGGTAAAGCTGGTTTTTAGTTTGCTCATAATGTTTGTTTTATGTAAGATTTTTGTTTAATTTTAATCTCACTAATTACTGATTAATAAGGTAATTGAACTCATGGTATATATATATATATGAAAATACCAATACACTTCTTTCATTGTACTTTTTGGGTTTCCATTTATAAATAGTTACAATTCAAACACTTGTAAAATACCTCTGTGTTTAATTTTGAAAGAATGTGAATATTTTGGTCATGGCTTCTCTAGGTGAACAAATTTATAGTGAATGATGAGAAGAATAGCTGCTTATCTGTCTCTCATACTGAGAAATAATTCAAAACATCAACAATTTACTTGATTGTTATGGTAAATCATATCTTATGTCAGCAAAGTGTGATCTGATGATCTGTAGATTGTGTGACATTACATCACAATATCATGGACTTCTCCCTTTCAGGGTTCCCACCTTTGTCTGTCCCTCTGCCCTGGAACTCTTCTTTTTCCAAGGACCTCTCTCTCCTTCTACCCTTACTGGATGGATTCATCTACTCCTCCAGTTGGTATGTTTCTCTCAGTATGTGGATACGTGGAGACTATTTCACATTTCTTTACACATGATTCATCACCTTTCTCATTCTCTTTCATCCCTTCTTTGAAGAATACCTGATAATTTTTTTTTCAGAGCCCTAGGTGGCAGTTGGAGTCTGTTCAGTAGAGTTGAGGTGAGCACATACTTTACAAAACCATAATATATAACTGATGTGCCCTCCTCCTGCAGCTGTGGTCTGTTTAGTAGAGTTGAGGTCAGCACATAAGGTACGGTCTGGGCATGCCCCAACCACACTACACATATTGACTCACCAACCATTTGTGTGCAAGTACTCAGACAGTCATGTTCTCATACCACCTGTCCCTGCAACACTTAGAGCTCATTTGCCTGTACCTCCTTACATTCTGGGCAAAGAGTATACCCTGGTCGAGATGAGATGTGGTCTCCCACAGGTGTGCCTCTATGGAGCCCCTGCCATCAGGTGTTACACTCCATGGGCTTCCATTTGGGCAGTTTCTGAAGAGAGCTCATCTAGGGAAAAATTTGCACTGGCTCCTCCACCAATTCATTGTGAAATTTTAGTTGAACCGTTTACAGAGGTGATTTATTTTCTCAGAAGTTAACATTTTCCTAATTTTAAAATATATTTCTGATGGATACTCAAGTCTGCACACATTTCTACCCCTCCTCCCCATGTACATGGAAGTTGTGTTGCCCCCCTATTGGTGTGGGCTTTTGTTGCATGAACACATCATCATGCACCAGTACAGTTCACATTAAATCATGTGGGAGTTGTCTCAAGACTAATGGTATGAAAGTTTCTCAGGCAGACGCACAAGGAAGATAGGTAATCTACGTGAAGAGCTGGATATCTGTCAGAAATACATTTTCAGGTAAGGAAAATGTTAACTTGGCTCCTTTCAACTAAACCTGAAGTTCCATTATATCTCATTATCGTTACACAAT
Organism: Limulus polyphemus; assembly: GCF_000517525.1. Lineage (NCBI taxonomy): Eukaryota > Metazoa > Arthropoda > Merostomata > Xiphosura > Limulidae > Limulus > Limulus polyphemus. The sequence continues at coordinate 205,391 of NW_013666604.1, read as the reverse complement.
TTTCTATATTTATGATAATGTTATATCATCAAAAGTTTGTAGAGGAAATAGTTGGACTGGTAATGACAGGAACATCACTAGAATTTGAGTTATTCACTTAGTACTTATCATAATTTTTGTACACATGTATTAATGCTATAGCTAGAACTATTGTGTAACTGTTTATCATTTAGAATTTTAGTAATCTACTTTTTATTTATTAATGTTTTTAGATTTGTATTGTGCAGTTGTCTAGGTTTTAAATATTTACCTTATACTGATGTAGATTTTTAGTTATAATAATTTTGTGAATATGAGATGAAGCTGTTTTTGTCTAGTCACCCATATTTTCTATTATTCATTTAATGCTTGCTTCATTTACTAGTGCAATCTTGTAGTTAGAATGATGTCATAGAGAAGTAACTAATGTTGTGGAATTCTCTGTATATTCTTCCAGTTCTATCCTTTAATACTGATGCATAAGAGTTTCAATCAAAACATTTCACCCAAAAAAAACAGCTATTATCATTTACATGAAAATAACAAGTTTTTCTATAAAAAAAAAGGCAAGTAACACTTAAATGAAGCCTCTATTACTTTTTTCTGTACAAAATAGTTTCTTTTGTACAGTAATAAGTAGATATTATTTAAAGTAACTAAAACTTTGACTATGCAGTTAATTGTTCTAGAAGCTTCTTGTGGCTAACTCTGGTTTGACAAGTCTTTTTCTATATTTAAAATATTTCTAAATATCTAGTTTTGTTCCCACTAGTTTTTCAAAGGACTTGCTTCATCTGGAGCATGGGCTTGTTTTGATGAGTTCAATCGAATTGAGCTAGAAGTACTTTCAGTAGTTGCCCAACAGGTAAATATGTAGAGATTTTCTTTTAAACATTTATTGTCTTAAGGATTTTACTTAAAAAGAATTACATAACCTATAGTGAAGCTTTCTTCATTGAAACTTATTATCTAAACACACTTTAACATAGATAAATATATCAGAATGTTAGAATAATTTAATGTTCTGTATTTCTGATTTTTGCATATTTTGCTACTGGATGCAGTATTTTCTGGATTTATTTAAAAAGTAATAATATGTTTAATTACACATTAGATGTAGCTAAAAAAATAAGCAACTGGTAATATCTTTAAGAAAAGGTGATACTTCAGAAGTATTAGCTTTTTTTGGAGAAAAATAATGTTTCAAATACATTTTTAGTAAAAGCAATTTAGTAGTATTTGATATGCAGAAAATTGGGGCATGCTGAGTAAGTAGCTTATCAGTCATAAAGATGATTATTAGAACCATCTGATAATTATTCATAATCAGCCAGCTGTCAACAAGAGAAGACTAGGGAATGTTTCCTATTCATTTGAAGGCAGTTAAAAACAGTGCTGAAATACCAAACATATTTTTATGTGTGCAGATAATCCTGTTTCTGTTTGATTGTTTCATAGTTTAACCCCCAGCAAAACATGAAGAAAAATGTACACAATTTCTATACAAATAGTCATTGCCTCAAAGTTGCTTAACTTTCATTACATTTATAAAATTTTGAAATCCAAATTTCATTTACAATGATGCCTCCCTACTTCCAGAGCTGCCCATAAGGAAAATTGTGGCCTCTGTGAACTTTGTGTTTGGTGCTTCTATCCTGTAAAATTGACAAGAACTACTAATTGCAATGTTGATTTTGATGCCCCTTGGGTTGGGTTCCTTATGAGGGAGGGCATACATTGTCCACCCCAAGGCCAGTCCTTCCTAGATCCAAGAGAGCTGTAAGTAACAGTAAACCATATCTTACAATGATTGGTATTCGTCGTAAGTTCATAATCAATGACTGTTTACAAGTATAAACATCAAAAGGTGGGGTAGCCTAGCCCAACAACCCAAGGCTAGATCAAACAAGTACATTACTGTCTTTTCTCTTGATGTTGTTTTACAAATGAGAGATACATTAAATGAAACATAAAGATTTGCTATAACTTGATTTAACTGTAAAAACATATTACAGTTTACAGTCAGGACACAATACAACTCAAAAGCAATACTTTCATTCATTTAATGTACTGTTGAATTTAATTAGAGAATTGCCAGTGATAGTACTGAATTTCATCGTCATTTTTTCTTCAGTTATTGTTTATGTCTGTATTTCATGTCAATTTATCAACTGTGAGATTGGCTTAGGCTTAACAGTATGATAGGGCTTTATGTTATGTATGGAAATTAATGTAAGTGGGTCTTTGGATGGATTGTATAGCTTCTCAAAGATGGTCAGTGAAGGGATTTCATAATTATTGAATGAATAAAAAATACAATTGTCTGATTAATCATAATTGACCAATAACTATTTGCAACTTATTAATTGTTTAACTAGTTGCTTATTTTTGTTATTGACATATTCTTATTAATTTTGATAAAAGTTTAGAAGAAAACAACCTTTATACTCCAGACTTACAACACTAGAATCCGGGTTTTGATACCCATGGTGGGCAGAGCACTGATAGCCCATTGTGTAGCTTTGTGTTTAATTACAAACAAACAAAACCTTTCATATGCATGAATTCAAGTTTGAGTAAAAGCATTTAACTGAATAATGCTATAAATTTTTACAATAGCTAATTCCCATAAGCCTGTAATATTGACCCAGTGGCTTCTTAAGTAGGGATTTTTATATGGTTCTGTGTATTCGTCCCTACCTTGTTTCTGTACTTTTAGGCATTACCATCTCTACATCATCTTTATTTTTCAAATTTTTTTATTACTTGTTTTCCCTCTTTTTTTTAAACAATCAAGATTTATGAATGCTAGTCACTATGAAGACAGCAGTTTTAGCCTGGCATGATCAGTTGTCTTGATGGACATCATGTGTTGATTTGCCATCTAAACATTGCTAAAAAAGTTTTCGTTAATAACATACCGGTCTATTATACCCCTTTATTTTCACGCCATTTCAGAAGATGTGACTACTCTCCTACAATCATACTGCACCACCTATATTAGCACAGACAGCTCCCTCTACTATGCTAGCATAATTTTTAATTTCTCGATTAGTATTACAGTGTATAGATGTGTGTTTACTTCACTCCATGTGCATGCTTTTTTGTGTTGTTTACATTTCAGTTCTTCACCAGTTTAAACTTTAGTGTTTGCTTTTGTATTTTAGTTTGTTTTTCAAAGTATTCTTCCATAATTTGAATTCTAATTTGAAATATAAATTCAAATTTTATGGTGGCAGATGACAAAATTCCCACCAATATTAAGGACAGTAATGTCACTAGTTCCCAGCAAGGTAGGTTGACGATATCTACCAAGGAAGTTCAAGCCTTAATTTGCAGGGAGTTGGATACTTTTGCTCGGCAGTCAATTCTTTCTACCTTTCCCTCAGGAAGAACTTATTCAGGGTGAAGATAATTTGGACTCTGTTTTTCTGGCCCTGGCTTTTTTTTATTAGTTACATAATGCTGACAGTTAGGAGAGTTTGCAGACCTTGCCATTCATACACCTTATTGATCAGGTATGTCAAATTTTAAATGTCTCACCCTTAGTCGTTGATTCCTCACCTACCTTGTTGGATGAAGAACCTCTTTCTGATTATTATGTTTTCCTCCTGCTCAATGTTTTACTGATCAATTGCTGTCAGGTGCAGGTATGTCCACCCCCACCCCAATTGATGAACCAATATTCTTTGGCTTACCAGTAAGCCTCGAATCCCTTTTTCGATTCCCAGTATATGGATACTCTCCTCCTGTGGAACTCAAATCTGGGAGCTTTGATCCACTTTTATCAATCTCAGTTTTCTAGGATTTGTCTTGCCCTGACCACCCTTTTGTATCGCTTGTTGTCTCAAGCATTTTGCCAGTCACCTGATCAATTTTCTGATGAATTCAGGTCCCATTTCTGTGGGGAATGGTGTTTTGGGGCCTTCCTGATTCTTTGGAGTCTAGGATTGATGTGGCAAGGAAACATTCCTCCTTGTCCTTCCTGGCATCTCGTTTGTTCCGTCTAGCTATTCTTGCCCAATTTTCACCAATTTGAGTACACCATGCCCCTTTTTCCTCTCCCCATATCTTACCCAGACATTCCAGTTCTTATCCTCGTTTTTTCACGTTCATTACTCAAGATCACTCCTTCAACAACTGGGAAATCTTTTTCTTCTCCCTGTCCCTTACCCAGGCATTCTCATCTTTACCCTCGTTTTTCCCATTCTTTTTCCTCCATGTCACTCCTGCAACAACTGGGATCAGATGTATTCCATCCAGACGTCACCAAACTCCATCTTCATGCATGGCTTTTGTCTGGTCCCTTGCCTCAGCTCAGGGACTCACTCTTTTTATAGTGTCTTTCCTTACCCATCCCATTTGGCATTCCTCATTGTCCATGTACCAGCAACATTGGTCTACCTTCAGCTGGTAGTCCTTTCACCATGGCTTTCGTCATTCTGTTCCTCATCTGTCTCAATTCCTTACCTGGTTGTTTGACTAGAGTTTGTCCATGTCAAGGGTTGTTAGATATCAGGCTGCTCTGTCAAACACATTCTGTTTCTCACAATTCCATACAGCTTTTGCCTCCCCAATTATTTCCCTCCTTTTCCATTCATTTTGTCTTGTTCATTCTCTACATCCTTTTGTTCTTTGAGTTTAGAATCTCAATGTTGTTCTTCATGCCCTGTCTAGTTCTTCCTTTGAACCCATTGCTACGTGCTCCTTGTACCATCTTTCTCGTAAGATCTATTTCCTTCTCCTCCTAGCATGTGGTTGTTGTATTTATGCCATTAATGTTTCCCATATCCTTCATCATTCCTTGTACGTTATCCTTTATTCAGATCAGGCCTTCCTTCCTAAGATAGCTGCTGCCCGTGAAGGTTACTTTTCCTTTTCTCCCTTTTCCTTACCATCTATTTCCCACCTGTATTCATGTTTGGATCTCGATCATCTTCTCTGTCCTATGCATTCCCTCCATTGTTATGTGTCTCATACTGCCTCCTTTTATGGCTCACAATCCTGCATATTTATTCCCTGGAATCCCTCTGTTTCCTGGGGCCTATCTTCTGTTACTTTTACTGGCTGGGTTCAGCAACTCATAAAGCTACTGTATTCTGACTCATTCATGGAATGTTGCCAGCTGCACAATGTCTCATCTCACCAAATTCATCACTTAATTATGTCCTTAGCTGCTCAAATCCATCAACCTTTCAAAGAGATCATTCAAATGGGTATGTGGATGATTACTAATACTTCTGTAGCACACTATCTGCATGATTTGGCTTTGTCTTCCTCCTGTGGTGATTATCCACACATCTGTTTGCTGGGGTAAGTTGACCTGTTATTATTTTGTATCTTTTTCAGTTGATATACATCATAATTCAGGATCCCACCTAGTGGCAGGTGTGTTGCCTGGTCAGGTATGCTGGATATTAGATCTTTGCACTAAATTTGTATATTTCTGAATGCCTACTATAGAGATGGGGTGTTTCTGTAACACCACTGGATGCTTTTCTGGTAGTATGTATATATATATATATATATATCAAACTTTTGTTATCAATGTATTCTATATAAAGGCCCATCACTCATGGACTTTATGAGTAAAGTATTGTGATTCTTACAATGTGGATCTTTCTGCATTCCAAAATATGGAATTACAGACACACACTGCACAGTCTCCAGTGTGTTGTTCTTCTGAACTCCCCAACACGTATTCTCTCCTCCCCTTTTTTTTCTTCTAGTGGAGCATGGGAATCCTTACCACTCCAGTTCCCAGTTGCTAAAGTGGTGGACCATGGAGGTTGTACAATGAAAGAAATGAAACTCATAAGTACCCACTCAGCAAGAATAGGCAATAACATACTGTTCTAGATCCAAGGCACTTTCCCCAGATGTTTTGACCAGGCTGACTGCATTTTGATCATAATATATTAGGTCGTCAAGAAATTAATGTCGCGTTTTGGAACACTTTCATTAACCATCTCCCCAAAAAAATTCTTCATATTTAATAGTTAAATAAATTGCCTAAATGTCACGTTAGTTAGCCTATATAATGTGTAAAGTTTATTATACTCTAATCCCTTATAGTGATGGCACAATATGAGACACACACACACACATTTGGCGTGTAATGCTGTTTGAATACAAGAAGGAAAACAATGCCTCTGTAGCCACAAAGAATATCAAAGAAGTTTATGAAACTGTTTTGAACGTTCATAAGTGTCAACAATGGTTCAGCAAATTTCATTCTGGTGACTTTAGCCTTAAAAACTGTGATGGCAGGGGCTGATATGTTGGAATTGATACTGATGCTCTGAAGACACTTGTTGAGTGACCCATGACAACACATTCGTGAAATGGTTCTCAAATTGCATGTCTCTCATGAAACAATATGTAAATATTTTAGGAATATGGGAAAACTCCATAAAGAAGGTGTTTGGGTGCCTCACGAATTCTCCAATGATCATCGTTTCCAACGTGTGAATGTTGCTTCGTCTCTTCTGGCATGTAATGCAAGTGAACCATTTTTGGACAGAATTGTCACTGGTGATGAAAAATGGATTCTCTATGTGAATATTAAATGCCAAAAACAATGGCTCAGTCCTAGACCAAAACCACTTCCGACCCCAAAACCTAGACTCCATCTGCAGAGA